>NW_024872379.1:0-16035 GCF_019054845.1 Dipodomys spectabilis | reverse complement strand
AATTCAGGGATTGAAGACAGCCTAGATATTATAGAGAAAGAACATACAACCATGCAAGACAAGTCCAAGAATTATTACAGAACTATCCAACACTTGGAAGACACGATCAGAATGCTTAATCTAAGGATAATGGGTGTAGAGGAGCACCTAGAAACAGAAGTTAATGGTCTAGGAAATTTGTTTAACAGGATCCTAGCAGAGAACTTCCCAAACATGTAAAAAGATAGGCCTATTCAGATACAAGAATCTTTTAGAACTCCAAATAGACCAGACCAGAATAGGACATCCCACTGTCCCATTATAATCCTCAAAGGATCAACTTAGACCAAGGAAAAGATCCTTAAAGCTGTCAAGGAGAAAAGATTAATCACCTATAAAGGGAAACCAATTAGAATCACTTCAGATTTCTCAGCAGAGACAATCAAAGCAAGAAGAACCTGGAATGATATATGCCAAGCCCTAAATACAAATAACTATGAACCAAGAATACTGTACCCAGCTAAACTCTCTTTCATCACTGAAGGCCAAATAAAACCTTCCATAGCAAAGAAAAATTGAAACAATACATCTCCACCAAACCATCCCTACAAAACATTTTTAAAGTTGTCCTACACATAGAAAACCAACTAGACCACAATAAAGGAGAAGAAACTGCACCCAAAATAAAATTCCAAGATCCATAGGAAGAATCCAGTTTTCACAGCCCCCAAGAAGGTGGATAACATGGCAGGAACTCCCAAGTACCACTCAATCCTATCTATCAACATTAATGGATTAACTTTCCAAATAAGCGACATAGACTGTCTAGTTGGATTAAAAAACAAGATCTTTCTATCTGCTGCACTCAGGAGTCACATCTTGCTCGTAAAAACAAACAATTTTCAATGTTAAAGACTGGAGCAAAAACTACCAAGCAAACGGCCCCCATAAACAGGCCGGAGTTGCAATGCTAATATCAGATAAAATAGACTTCAAATTAAAATTCATGAAAAGAGGTAAAGAAGGTCGCTACATACTAATTAAGGGATCTCTCCTTCAGAAGGATATTACCATTCTAAATATCTATTCGCCAAACAATGGAGGAACCAAATTTATCCAAGAAACACTACTTTCCCTCAAATCCCACATAGATCCAAAGACATTAATTGTTGGGGATTTTAACACACCACTCCCCCCACTATAGAGATCAACTGGGCAAAAACTCAAAAGAAACCGCAGATCTAAACAGCTGCATAGATCATCTAGATTTAGCAGACATCTACCGAATATTTTACCCAGTAGCATCAGAATACAGGTTTTTCTCAGCAGCACATGGAACATTTTCTAAAATAGACCACATTTTATGCCACAAAGCAAACTTGTCCAAATTCAGAAACATTGAAGTTATCCCTAGCTTTCTCTCTGACCACAAGGGAATAAAATTAGAACTCAACACCAATAGCCACCAAAGAAGTCCAGTAATACATGGAGGCTGAACAACACACTGCTGAATCATGAGTGGGTCATGGAAGAGATTAGAAAGGAAATTCAAATGTTCATGCTATTCAACAAATATGAGCACACAAATTTCCAGCTCCTCTGGGACACAGCTAAGGCGATACTCAAAGGCAAGTTTATAGCTCTGAACTCCTACATCTACAAATTGGGGAGATCTGAAACCTACAATTTAATGACACATCTGAACCTCCTTGAAAAAGAGCAGCAAGATAAACTCCAATCCAGTAGATGGAAAGATATAATTAAAATTAAATCAATTAAATGAATTAGAATCCAAAAAAACTATAGAAAGAATCAACAAAACAAAGAGTTCGTTCTTTGAAAAAATTAACAAAATTGACAGACCCTTAGCAAATCTTATAAGAAAAAAAAGAGAACCAACCCAAATAAATAAACTCAGAGAGGAGAATGGAAATATCACCACGGAAACAACCAAGGTTCAGAATATTATAAGGGAATACTTCTCAAAACTTTATGGTAACAAGTTTGAGAACTTGTCAAAAATGGACCTTTTCCTAGCAAATATTGACATGCCAAAACTAAACCAAGATGAAACCATCTTAACAGGCCCATATCAAGTATTGAAATACAAACAGCAATAACAGACCTCCCAGCTAAGAAAAGTCCAGGACCAGATGGTTCTACAGAGGAATTCTACAAGGCCTTCAAAGCAGAGCTCACACGAATACTCCTCCATGTCTTCTATGAAATTGAAAGAGAAAGTTCACTACCGAACACATTCTATGAAACTACTCACTACATTGACTGTTGGCCTTACATTTCTCATCTGTAAATTGATGTAATCTACCAGAAATATTGAAGAATATTTGTTGACTTCTAGAGCAAGAAAAAAAGTGGAGTCCTTACATTTTCCACTTTAGCTTACGCATAAGGAAAGAGTCAAATTCAGTTTGTAGGTATAAAGTCACAAGTTGTTTCATGCAGAAATAAAAATAAATTTTAACTCCTGGCTCTATGGCCTGGGTCCTTTAATGGTAACTACAGAAATATAAGTGGTATTATGTAAATTGTGCCATGTGTTCACAGCTGTACTGAAGGACATACTCTTAATAAATTATTGGAAACATTGGTTATTGAATACTACCTATAGGAGAATGTTATTTGAATTAATCATACTGGGTTATGTGGAAGTAAATGATTTTATTTATAAGAACACAATACCACCAAGAAAAGTGAGTAGGTTTATCATGAGTTCTGGGAAGATGGCGGAGGAGAAGCTGGAGGCTAAACAAGCTCTTGCATAGAAAGCAGTTTTAGAGTTCCAGTGAAGAGTCCTAAGACAGAGAATCACACCAAGTGTGCCATCACAGGACAGAGAGCTAGGCCAGAGAGAGAAAATACAGGAAAGGAGAAAGCCCTGAGCACTTGCCAGCAGCCACCGCGGCAACGACAGGGTGGCGGAGGCAACTGCAGACGCCATACCTGAATCAAAGATAGTCCAGGAGGAAGGAGTCAGACACAGCGGACCAGCGAATTCCACTCAACACCAGCAAGAACAGACAAGGAGCGGATATCTTCATCCTGCAGTTCCCAGACCAGAGATGACCCAGGAACCAAGACTTGGCATGAGTAGAAGACTGACTTCCTGACTCCTTCTCAGGGAGCAGAGGAGGGAAGGCCACCCCTCCCCCCTCCCAGTACCGGAGATCTCCATATTGGATACTGACAAAACTCGGCGGAGCTGCTAACTCCAATTTAAGCCCGGGAATAAATCTAGTGTCATCTAGCAAGTCACAAGAGCCTAACCTGACCTGCCAGACTCAGCTACACCCAGGAAAAAGTCACCCAGCTCGGGTGCCAGCACCAGGAGTGGCTTTCTTCACCAGGTAATCAGACCCAGAGGCTCCTCCTCCCTTTAGCAGGCTTGACAATCAATTGAAATTCAGTAAACAGAAACCCTGAGAGTGGCTCCAGGCTGGGATCTGTGAGTTTCTCACAAACCAGCCACCGGGAAAAGCTACTGTTTGCTGAAAGGCCTCAACTCTACCCAGAACCTAGCCTAATCACAGCATTTCCAAACTCCAGGAAAAAGCCATCTCCTCCCATTGAACTAACCTGGAGGAGGATCGCAGAGCATTTTTCTGCCTGTTCAAAGAAACTGACTTAAGTAACCAACCAAGCCACAGGAACACAAGCAGACCAGAGACTCCAACAAGAGGCTGGTTACGGACATAAGGGAGACAAAGGATTTTTCCCACCCCTCCCAAAAAAGTCAAAGAACTTTTTTGTTGTTGTTGTACCTTTTATAAGAAATTTTTTTCTAAACATTTATTTTAATCTTTAATTTTTACCTATTTGAAAAAATTGTTTTCTAGTAATTTTTTTTCCTCTTAGAATTTTATTTTAGGGGTATAAGTGTGTGTGCGTTTTTCTTCTCATTTTTTTGTTTTTTTTTTTTGTTTTTGTTTTGTTTTGTTTTTTGTTTAGCTGTACTGAACTTCTGATCTCTTTTTCTTTCGTTCTTATCCTTTTCACCTTTTCTTCTCTTTTGTTATTTATGTGACTTAATTGCTGTTCTGCACATCATCAGATAAACCCATAGTTGATTATTAGACCTTATCCCCCATTCTGTACACACTTAATCCACAAATTTATTACTCAATTCAAAATCTCTGAGACTTAAATTCCATAATAGCAGTACTACCTCTTTATACCTATATAATATTTTAAATATTTTTATTTTTAAGTTTTTCACATCTCCTTTATATTCCTCCCCTTCTCTCATTATATTCATGTTCTTCTCTGAATAGTGTGTTTTCGAAACCTGTAAAATATTTCTAATTTTTACCTTTCTATTTTTTCTCGCATCTTTTTGTTCCCTTTCTCTTTCTTCTTTTTTTTCTCTCTGTCTACTTTCATCCTATCCAACCTATTTCCTGCTTTCAGATTATGACTTAGTTAACACACCTTGTGCCTTCCCACATCACTCTATTCTTATTTTTTACCTTCATCTCTTACTAAACCTAGTAATTTCTGGTTTACCAAATGTTTCTTTGTGGATCGTAGCCCATTAATATATAGTAAGGAAGTAAAGAAGTTCATACAAGATCTAAAACAAAGCGTCAACAAAGAATTTGAAGCCATCAAAACTGACCAACTAGAAGGAAAAGAAATAAAAAACAAAGTAGAAAGTCTTGACACCAGGTTAGACCATGCAGAAGATCACATCTCGGGGATCGAAGACAGCTAAGACATTATAGAGAAAGAACATACAACCATCCAAGACAAATCCAAGAAATATGAGAGATCTATCCAACATTTGGAAGACACCTAAGAAGGTCTAATCTAAGGAAAATGGGCGCAGGGAGCACCTAGAAGCAGAAGTTAATGGTCTAGGAAATTTGTTTAACAGGATCCTAGCGGAGAACTTTCCAAGCATGCAAAAGATAGGCCTATTCAAATACAAGAAGCTTTTAGAACTCCAAATAGACCAGACCAGAATAGGACATCCCACAATCACATTATAATCCACACAGGATCAATTCAGACCAAGGAAAAGGTCCTTAAAGCTGTTAAGGAGGAAAGATTAATTACCTATAAAGGGAAACCAATTAGAATCACCTCAGATTTCTCAGCAGAGACAATCAAAGCAAGAAGATCCTGGAATGATGTATGCCATGCCTTATAAACAAATAACTATCAACCAAGAATACTGTACCCAGCTAAACTCTCCTTCATAACTGAAGGCAATATAAAAACCTTCCATAGCAAAGAAAAATTGAAACAATACATCTCCACCAAACCAGCCCTACAAAAGATTCTTAAAGACGTCCTACACATAGAAAACCAACAAGACCACAATAACTACCAAGAAACTGCACCCAAACTGATAATCCAAGAACCATACGAAGGACCCAGATTTTGCAGCGCCCAAGAAGGTGGATAACATGGCAGGAACTCCCAAATACCTCTCAGTCCTATCTGTTGACATTAACAGAATTAACTCTCCAATTAAGCGACATAGAGAGTCTAGTTGGATTATAAAACAAGATCCTTCTATCTGCTGCATTAAGGAGTCATATCTTGCCCGTAAGAACAAACATATTTTCAATGTTAAATATTGGAACAAAATCTACCAAGCAAACGGCCCCTATAAACAGGCGGGAGTTGGAATCCTAATACCAGATAAAATAGACTTCAAATTAAAATTTGTAAGAAGAGATAAAGAAGGTTGCTACATACTAATTAAGGGATCTCTCCTTCAGTAGGATATTATAATTCTAAATATCTGTTCTGCAAACAACAGAGAACCCAAATTTATCTAAGAAACACTACTTTCCCTCAGGTCCCACATAAATCCAAAGACAGTAGTGGTTGGGGATTTTAACACACCACTCTCCCCACTAGATAGATCAACTTGGCAAAAACTCAACAGAGAAACCACAGATCTAAACAACTGCATAGATCAACTAGATTTAACAGACATCTACTGAATATTTTACCCAGCAGCATCAGAATACACGTTTTTCTCAGCAGCACATGGAACATTTTCTAAAATAGACCATATTTTAGGCCACAAAACAAACTTGTCCAAATTCAGAAACATTGAAGTTATCCCTTGCTTTCTCACTGACCACAAGGGAATAAAATTAGAACTCAACACCAAAAGCCACCAAAGAAAGTCCGGTGTCACATGGAGGTTGAACAACTCACTGCTGAATCATGAATGGGTCAAGGAAGAGATTAGAAAGGAAATTCAAATGTTCATGCTATTCAACAAAACGAGCACACAAATTACCAGCTCCTCTGGGACACAGCTATGGCAGTACTCATAGGCATGTTTATAGCTCTGAACACCTACATCAACAAATTGGAGAGATCTGAAACCTACAATTTTATGAGACATCTGAACCTCCTTGAAAAAGAGCAGCAAGATAAACTCCATCCAGTAGATGGAAAGAAATAATTAAAATTAAATCAGAATGAAATGAATTACAATCCAAAAAAGTATAAAAAGAATCAAGAAAACAAAGAGTTGGTTCTTTGAAAAAATTAACAAAATTAAGAAATCCTTAGCAAATCCTATCAGAAAAAGAAGAGAACACACCAAAATAAATAAACTCAGAGAGGAGAATGGAAACATCGCAACGGAAACAACCAAGATTCAGAACATGTTAAGGGAATACTTCTCAAAACTTTATGCTAATAAGTTTGAGAACTTGTCATAAATGTACCTTTACCTAGCAATTATTGACATGCCAAAACTAAAACAAAATGAGTTAAGCCATCTTTACAGGCCCATATCAAGCACTGAAATAGAAACAGCAATAAGAGACCTCCCAGCTAAGAAAAGTCCAGGACCAGGCCTTCAAAGCAGAGCTCCCACCAATATTCCTCCAACTCTTCAATGAAATTGAAAGAGAAAGTTCACTACTGAACACATTCTATGAAGCCATCATAACCCTCATCCCAAAACCAGGAAGGGTCTCTTCAAAGAAAGAGAACTATAGACCCATTTCTTTGATGAACATTGATGCAAAACTTCTCAACAAAATTTTGGCCAACCGACTTCAACAATTCATCCAAAAAATCATACACAATGATCAAACAGGATTCATTTCAGGGATGCAAAGCTGGTTCAATATAGGCAAACAAATTAATATTATTCATCACACCAACAGGAGCAAGAATAATAACCACATGGTTATCTCAATAGATGCAGAAAAAGCATTCGACATGACCCAACACTCCTCTATGATGAAGGTTTTGGAAAAATTAGGAATCCATGGAACATTCCTCAATACAATAAAGGCTGTATATGACAAACCTACAGCCAGCATTATACTTAATGGTGAAAAACTAAAGTTATTTCCTCTTAACTCAGGAACAAGACAAGGATGTCCACTATCTCCACTTCTCTTCGACCTAGTATTAGAATGTCTAGCTACAGCAATAAGACAAGATGCAAACATAAAGCGGATCCAAATAGGGAAAGAAGAAATAAAACTCTCTCTCTTTGCAGATGACATGATCTTGTACTTAAAGAATCCCATAGACTGCACTCCCAAATTACTCAAGCTGATTCAAAACTTTTGCAAATTAGCAGGGTTTAAAATTAACCCTCAATAATCAATGGCTTTTCAGTATGCCAACAATGAGAATAGTGTGGTTGAAATTAGGAACGCAACTCCATTTGTAATAGCCCCACAAAAAATAAATACCTAGGAATTAACTTAACCAAAGAAGTGAAGGACCTCTATGATGAAAACTTTAAAAAATTGAAAAAGGAAATCAAAACAGAACGTAGAAAATGGAAAAAACTCCCAAGCTCCTGGATTGGAAAGATTAACATCGTGAAAATGGCAATATATTCCAAGGCTGTCTTCAAATTCAATGTGATACCTATCAATATTCCAACGTCATTTCTTCAAGGAAATAGAAGACGCAATTCAAAAGAAAGAACACTGCTGGAGGAAAATCAATACCAAATTTCAAACTCTACTATAAAGCCATATTAATCAAAACAGCTTGGTATTGGCACAAGAACAGACCTCAGGACCAATGGAATAGAATTGAAAACCCAGAAATGAACCTACAGACCTATAGCCATCTAATCTTTGATAAGGGAGCTAAAAAAATAGAATGGAAGAAAGATAGCCTCTTCAGTAAATGGTACTGGAAAAATTGGTTAACTACTTGTAGAAAATTAAGCTAGATCCTTATAAATCACCCTGCACCAGAATCAACTCCAAATGGATCAAAGACCTAGGAGTCATGAAGACACTCTGAAAACATTACAGGATGGAATAGGAGAAGCCCTAGGTCTCCATGGCGCAGGCCGAAATTTTCTTAATAGAGACCTGGAAACACAACAAATCAAAGAAAGGTTGGGCAAATGGGATTGCATGAAGTTGCAGAGCTTCTGCATGGCAAAGGACATAGCTAGCAAGATCAATAGAAACCCCACAGATTGGGAGAAGATCTTCACTAGCCATACAACGGACAAGAGTTTCATATCTAAAATATACTTGGAACTCAAAAAATTATATCCCCCAACAACAAATCCTCAAAGAAATAATTGTCCATTAATAAGTAAGCGGGCTAAAGACTTAAAGAGAAACTTCTGTGAAGAACAAGAAGGGTGGCCAATAAGCTCATGAAGAAATGCTCAACGTCCCTAGCCATAAAAGAAATGCAAATCAAAACAATATTGAGGTACCACCTCACCCCATTTAGAATGGCAAAAATCAGAATCTCTAATAACAACAGATGCTGGAGGGGATGTGGAAAGAAGGAAACCTTACTTCATTGTTGGTGGGAGTGTAAACTTGTTCAACCACTTTGGAAAGTAGTATGGATGTTGCTCAAAAGACTATACATAGAGCTTCCATTTGATCCAACAGTCCCACTTTTGGGCATTTACCCAAATGTTTACAAACAAGAGCACATTAAAGCTACCAGCACAACTATGTTTATTGCAGCATTATTTATCATAGCTAAGATCTGGAACCAACCCTGATGCTCCTCAGTAGATGAATGGATCAAGAAAATGTGGTATATATACACAACGGAATTCTATGCCTCCATCAGAAAGAATGACATTGCCCCATTTGTTAGGAAATGGAAAGACTTGGAAAAACTTATATTAAGTGAAGTAAGCTAAGCCCAAAGAAACATAGGTCCCATGATTTCCCTTATTTGCAATATCTAGTATATGTATGAGTCAAGCAGAAAAGATCAGATAATGTGATGTTAGGAAAATGAACCTAAGATATGTATTTTAAATGTTTTTTTTCTTTCGTGCATTTGTTTCTAACGCAATTATAAAATTATTTCTTTGTTGCTTTGTATGTCCCTCCCCCACAGTATAACCCATGCTTTCACTGTATTTTATGTCGGTATAATTTGTGGAGGGGAAGGGGAAAAACAAGTCGTTTATATAAGGATACAGGTGGACCTGTTCCAACAATAAAAAGTACAAGCTGTCATGTCAAAAACGAACTTTACAACTTGGGTGGGGCGGAGGATTGGGTGGGGGGAAGGGAGGATGGGAAGCGATGGGAAGGGTAAACAAAGGAGGAGGCTACAATGCTTGATAATAAATGTACTCACTATCTTGCCAAGTAATTGTAACCCCTCTGTACAGTGTTTTCACAATAAAAAAGAAAAGTGAGTATACATTAGAGAGGCTGCAGAAATAACGTTAGGGTTTTTACTGTCTCTACCTATTAATGTAATTTTATTTCCTGGTATTGAAACTCTCCTCTTGTTATTATTGTATGTAATCCAATTCAGTTTATAACTATGTATTCAATGTGGGAAATCTACTTCAAAGAATTGTAAAGTTTTTTCCTTTTCAATCACCTTATCATTGTCAGGCTACACTGTGGTCATCATCATCATCTTTATCAAAATTATTATTAGCATTATAAGTGCTAATTAATGAAAGTCTTATATGTTACTATGATTTTGCTATTATTTGTCTTTTGATTAATATTTTTAATGTTAACACTGTGCATGAGTCCATATTAAAATTTTGAACAAATAAAGAAACAAAAAACTAAACCATATCAAGTAGCTTGACTGTGAGCTTATAACAGATTATGGAATAGATTTTTGAAGCATTCCTAATTCCTAACCAGTATGAATTAACTTCCTCTCTCTGCCTCATTACACAAAAATATTTAAGAGTTTGGACAGAACTTTTTCAAGTAATATACTGTAAATATTACTACAATGTCATAAGAATATCTAAAATTCCCTTGAAAGTAAAAGCTATACTTTCCATTGAAATATTAGTTATTTTATTCTAGGAAACTTTCACAAAAATAGACTGCATATCTTTGAAATATAAAAGGTCAAAAATAGCAAAAATTTTTAGAAAGTCTGTCTTCAGAAATATATGTATATATAAACATTAATATTATGTGTAGAATGACATATATTTTTAGAGATTGTCATCAGAAATATATACATATATCTAAATTTATGTGTAGAATGATGTACACTATAGTGAAACAAAAATCTTAAAACATAATTAAAATAAAAAAACATACAGCACACCAAGTGCCAGTGACTCACTCTTATAATTCGACCTGGGTAATGAGATCTTAGAAATGTGTTTGAAAGTGGCCCAGACAGAAAACTACTTCTTAGATTCTAATCTCTAATTAACCACTAAAAACATGAATTAGCTCTGTGTCTCAAATTGGAGATTGCTGTCCTTGAGCATAAAAAGGCTTAGGGATAATGCCCACGCCTGCAAACAACACCCACAACAACAAAATGTATCACATTAATTTCACAAAAGCATCTTTTACCTGCTGTGAACATTTCTTAGAAACATGAATAAATGCCCCTGGAAAATGTCAAGTAAAAAGTATAGAATATTTACTTCTATGTTAAAGACATGACTATTTAGATTGTTTAAGATATTTAGGTAATGATTAGGAATTACGAATAATGATCGGTAGGTAATATATTGGGAGTGGTTTGTCATTCTATTTTATGATAGTAATAGAATGATATTTATAATGGTTATATAAAATACTCTTGCTTCGTATTTGAATTATAATAAATGATAAACATTTTTAAATGTTTCCAATGGAAAGGAATATCAATTCTTATGTAATTTCAAGCAATTG
Source organism: Dipodomys spectabilis (assembly GCF_019054845.1). Lineage (NCBI taxonomy): Eukaryota > Metazoa > Chordata > Mammalia > Rodentia > Heteromyidae > Dipodomys > Dipodomys spectabilis. The sequence continues at coordinate 4,933 of NW_024872379.1, read as the reverse complement.
AGAAAATTATTCCAAGGCTGGTTTGCTCTAAGACTATATATCTTTTCTTGTTCTAGTTTTCATATGTTCATAGCAATTAAAATTCCCAAAATTCAATGGATTTTGACATTCAGGCACATCTTCATAGATACTAATATTAGAATCCCTTAAGTGGAATTGTTTATTTCATTTGTTACTTTCACAAATGAATCAAGATGATATTGTATTTTGTTTCTTTTCACTGCTATTGGCTCTTATCTTGAGAATACTTTTTCCCTAGCAAAGTAGAGAAAAACAATTGGATTGACCAAGTAACATGGCTTTCATAAGATGCAGATGCATAGATTTGTGTCTTCTGTCATTTGCCAAAAGTTTCTTCCAGAAAAGGTTATCAATTATTTATAAGGGTTGCTTAATTTCTAGTTATTCCACTTATCACATACACTTTTTAATTGAGTTAGCTCTGAATAAACTCAAAATAAACAGACAAAAAATCCTCAAAATCAACAGAAATCATATTATTGTTTTAAATGTTGTAGTTTACTAAGTTTTTAAGCAAACACAGAAAATATCTTTTTAGGTATTCTGCATTTTGTGTGAAGTATTTTAACAATAGTTTTTTTGCTGACATATAATTCACTTGAAATATATTATCTCCTTTTATTGTATGCATTTTAGTGCTTTGGAAATGAATTGTACAATCATAGGTTTTCCAAGCCTAATTTTCACAAATTTGCTTTTCTTCAAATAGAAATTCTGTAAATTTTAGAACAGACATTAAAGTAGATATAAAATTCATTTACAGGAATTTGTCAGGCATACATCCTCTATAGTGAGCCTTTTCAAAATTTGTTTTTTGGGATTATTTCCAGGGTCTCACACAGAGTACTCAAGTTCATTCTCAATCAACCACATTCCCTGTCCAAACAAGTTTTTTACTTCTCTTTAATACATACATAGACGTGTAATGGATAGAACCTATTCAATTCTCTTTGACCTTTTGAAAACTTGCTTGCTTTAATGATTGAAGTATTATACAAATTCATTTGCTATGTGGAGTATATCAATTTCTCCACAAGTGTATTACTATATTTGTGTCATCTTTTTAGATGATGGTCCTACTAGTGAGTTTTCTCTTTATTTATTCTTGGATACTAAAGAGGAACTTATTTCATATGCTCCTACTATTTACAAATGTTCTTTAAAGAAATATCCTATTTGGGATAAAGATATATGGAATTAGAAGATATGAAAATACTTAGACTCAGAATCATTGTAGCATTAACATTGTAGCATTAACAAATATGTGTCCTCTATCTGTTAGATATGTTTTCACTTCTTTTATATTGTCCTTTGAATTATGAAAGATTGTAAGTTGATATTATCCAGTTCATTCTTGCTTTTCTTTACCCACTAATGCTTTCGATGTCATATTTTAGAAACCTTACTGATCCAATGCCATGAATTTTTATGTTTATGTTTTATATCTCACATTTTGTTTTATAATCATTTTTTATTTAAAATTTTTAAATTTTTGTATAAGGATTTAGGTAGTAGTATAAGAACTTTTTTTAAATCTAGGGAGGAAATAGTGCCACTACACCCATTTAAGATTCTATTTTTATTTCATAAAGTCATGGCATCCTTTTCAAATCTATTGACCATAAATCAGTAATTTTTTTATTGTGAAAATACCATACAGAGCGGTTACAATTACACAACAGTATTAACCAAAGCATACTATTTGCAGAGGAGTATTTAAAAGGTGTAATTTCTTATAAAATGGAACTTTTAATCCAACAAAATGAATACCAGATATCTATCACTTGGAAGATGTGAGCAGAAGTCAAAGGGAAGGAATAAAGAGAGTTATGGAGGAAGAGAGTGAAGGCATAATTTTGAAATAAAAAACATGAAAGTGAGGTGAGGTTTGGAAGAGAATGTGAAAGTTATGTAAAGATACATTGTCCTTATAACCTGATTTGTGGAATGGAAATTCTTTTGAACAACTATTTAATAAAAATATAATTAAAAACAATGGAGACATCTGATCTTAAACTGCATTCTCTTAAACCATGAATCAATATAATAGTTTCCTCCTCAGAAATTTTCTTTGCAGGCATTTTCCTCATAATACCAAAAAACTGACCAATGCAATGAATATCAATATATCACATTGCATATTGTAAATAGACACAATATAAAAATCACAGTAAAAAATGTTAGAATTCATCACATGATAAAATAACAGGTAGAAAGTATCAAATGCTGAATGATAGTTTTTCCAAGTACTTTAACTATGGTATCAAACTTAATCCTCACAATAATCCCATAAAGTGGAACTACTTCCATTTTTAATTCTCTGATGATGTTATTGAAATCTTCAGAATTGGAATTACTAGTACAGCATTGCACGCTGGTAAGTGTTAGCCTGAGGCCCATCTCCCACTCTATCAAATAACCTCATTTTATTTTATGACTAAAATACCAGCACTTTGTCTACTAATTCTAGGAAAATTTCCCAGAATTATTGTGTACACTCTAATAATATGTGACATTATCTTTGTTAGAAAATAGGTAGCTATAATATGAAAATTCCAAGCTCATAATCAATTCAAACATCCCTGGTGAAAGGAACTGCTAAAGTATAACATTCTTGATTTCCAGCTCAAAATAGTAGAAATCATATTCTATCCCTTCACTCAACACTGCATTGCTTGGGGACCCCATCTCTGTTTAACAGAGTCATACCGAAAGAGTGTCCTGCCCAATTCCCGATGGAAACAGACTGCAGGTGTTATGGACCAATAATTTCCACATTGTAGCTCACCTAGGTTGTTTACCATTATAAGTATTTTGATTGCTTTTTATACCCAACATTCTGAGGAAAATGTACTACTTTAAAATGTTATTAAGGGCTGGGAAGGTAGCTCATTGGTAGAATGCTTGCCTTGCATGCATGAGGTCCTGGGTTCGATTCCTCAGCACCACATAAACAGAAAAAGCTGGAAGTGGAGGTTAGGCCCCACAACCAAAAAATAAAATGTTATTAAATCAAGACTGATATAAAAATCACCTTTGACCCCAGATAAATATTTTACCTTTCATATACCCCAAAATGCAGTCTGAAGTATCATTAATGTCAGGAACAAGAGGTTAAAAATCATAGACCCAAGACCTAAGCATGAATTAAAGACTCTCCACCTTGTCAATACAATTGGTTTAAAAAGTCATCAATACTACTGCATTTTAAAAATTTTCTTATGAAATGAAGATTCAATTATAAATTATTAACACTTGAAAATAACTCATTTTCTTGGGAGTAGGACACAAAGCACAAGATTAATCCCAATCATTTTAAAGGACCTTTATTTATACTCCAAATTCACTCCCATAACTACAATGATATGAAAAATAACTGAAGTACAGAAACACAAAGAAATAATTTAACTGCATCATCTACATTCAAAGGACTGTGTTAATAGAAAACAAAGTTAAACTAATAATTAGCTTACCAAATTCATTTACATTCTTTTATTCTATTTCATTTAGTTTCATAAAAACTAGATTTTCATAAGATTATGCATAAAATGTCTATATACCCACTTCCTTTTTCAGATCTTAACAATATTTATTTCAGAAATGTCTTTAGCTCTATAGTCAATGAAATGAAATTATACTAAAATATTCAAAGGGTTTTCTGAAATTGCAAGACTCGCTCTGGGATGTTATTTATATTGGAAAAGATATTCGAAAAGCCTTATTTGTTAAGTTGCGATAGTTACTCCCACAAAAGAGCCATTAGCCCTTTGCATGTACAAAACAACTTCAGATACATCCACTTTGTGGAGATGACACCTGCTTTTGGTTCGTTTGTTTTTGAAAGAAATATCTAACAAGCATATCAACAATACCGATTTTCAGTCAATATGATGGGATATTCAAAATTGATAAATATTGGGTTGATTACCTCGTAGTGTGAATAGATATGATCTTACAAAGAAAGTTATTTTCAACAGAAAGCTAGAAAGAGTTTATCCACTTTGTGTTTCACGGGAATAACCAGAAAGCAATACCTATTTGGTCCAGTTGGTCAAACTCACTCCATGAGCATATGTTAAAAGTATAACAAATTTAAGAGGTCAAATACTTATTTTGTAACGACAGTCATCATATAGCTCTAATTTACTACCTAAATATGTCTGAATCTTCTCACCTAACATATAATAAGAGCTGAAAGCAGTCTCTTTTATCTAACTTAATATGGTAAATCCTTTGATTCTGATGATATTATTTGACAAATAAAATGTACAAAAGAGTGGTCCAACTGAAATGACATGACAGAATTCTGATAAATAAAAACATTGCAACAAAGTTAGCTCTTTTCAGCCTCACCCTGTCCACATTGGCAAACAACATTGCAACAGCACATGCACACATATACACATACACACATATGCATACATGTATACACACCTATACATGCATGCTAAATTCATGATTTATTGTACAAAAAAGTTCAAATAAAAAATTAATGATTAGTACAAATGATAATTTGCCTTACTACAAAATAAAACACAATCCAGGCACCACAAATGTTACATTTTACCTGCCTATCCACATGTGACCACTTTATTTATATTTAATTACTTAATTAACTAATTAATTCAATTATTTGTTTGGTGCTAATACTAAAGTTGGAACTCAGGGCCTGTCTCTGTCCCAGAATTTATTTTTTTATTTTAGTTTTCTCAAGGATATCATTTTACTGCTTGTACCACAGCTCCAGTTCTAGCTTTTGTTGGTTTCTTTCAAAGCAGAATCTAATGGACTTTTTTTTGTTTGATCTGGTTTCAAACCACAGTCCTCAGACTTCATCTTTCTGATTAGCTACGATTAATGGCATGAGCCACCAGTGTGGCTTTTGCTTTTTCCTTTATAGTTATCTAATGCA
>NW_024872378.1:0-31256 GCF_019054845.1 Dipodomys spectabilis | reverse complement strand
TCAATTAACCACCAGAAAGCCTGAAGTGGTGCTGTAGCTTAAGCCCTAGAGTGCTCAACTTGAGCTGAAGAGCTGAGGGAGTGTGCCCAGGATCAGAGTTCAAGCCCCACAACCAACAAAAAGTGCAATTATAGCCTTAAGTTTCCCCAAAAGTTAGGACAAGATCAATAATCTTGCCAAGCAGAAAAAATATCAAATGATTCAGTGCACCTATTTTGCTGAGTTATTTAAGTCATGGCTTCTTTGCTAGACATAGTCTCTTCCTTAAAAAATTGTCAAATATTAGCTTTACAATAAACTTCATCTAATATTTCTTGTTTCAAAAGAGAAGTCTATACAGTTGATGTCACTTAGCTTTCTTACTATCTTAATACAAAGCCAAACCAAGCAGGAGAGTCTGTCAAACTCTTATCGCAAATTGAACACCAAAAAACCAGAAGTGGAGTTTTGGCTCAAGCAGTAGAGTACTAGCTTTGGGGGCAGGTGGACACGAAAGACAGCTGTTCAAGAACAGAATCCAGCCTCTGGGTTCAAGCCCCAGAACCAACACAAACTAAACAAACAAGCAAATAAAAATCCCAGATATTTCTTTGGGACCTTCTTTAAAGAAGTACTGGTAAGAGAAGAGGCTCCTTTTGTTGATTATATTCAATGGATCCTGCTTTTTTGGAATCCGTTTTGCTCTGGAGAACTCAGGACCAGACCAAAGGAATTGATAACTGTCTCCTATATCAAGAGAATCATCTCAGGGGTGAAATATCCATCCATAAGACACTTTGAAACCTCCATGTCTTTGTTCCTTTGCAGGAGAACACTTTTAAAACAACGTTATTTCCTTTTGTTCTATGCTGGCATTCAAATGGTACATTATTTCTTTTTGTAACGCTCTGAACTAGAAGTTTACAGAAAAATTTTATATGAGTAAAGAACACACTCGAAAAAGCCAGGGACAGAGTTTCCTTCAAGCGTTGGGATACTTTTCTTGTACTCTAAAAAGGAAAGCACAAGGAAACTTGAACTTTGTTATTCCTCTATGTTCCATTCCTCTCCTGGGTCAGTTTCCACATCCAGTAACAGTTACTTCTAGTAACAATCGATGGTGCTGCTTGAGGTATAATGAATATTTTCTGGCTTCACTGAAATATCACTAGAACACCTATGGACCTGAGGTAACACGTGTTTCAGAGACAACTTAGTAAAGAGAAAATATGAAATTTATATTGCTTATTAATACATTATACATGAGTACATTGAGTTCAAACTTTGTAAGTTCTCTGTAAATTAAGGCGAATTTTAAATGGGAAGAAGATTCTCAGAACATTCTTTTTGTGAGTGTACGTGCTGTTCATTATTTCCCAAGTGTACATGAGCTATCAGTAAGGGAAACAATAGCAATAATAGGAGAAAGAGAAGTTCTGTGTTTAAGTATAAAGGTTCAATACAATATAGAAGACTACAAATAAGGCAACATTGAAACAATAAAGCCAAGTCCATTATGTAGATTTATGGGAGTGATAAACAGAAAGGACCACTCCTACGTGGAACATGAAGTATGAGGCCTATCTCATTCTAAATCATGCTTGCTAAACATGCAACTTTGTAGAAAGAAGAATGGAAGAATAATCTTTTTCCAATGAAAGTCAGATATAAGAGCAAGGATTTAACTGGAAAAAAATGTCCATCTTGTGAGAGGAGCGATTATGCTAGCAATGAACTGGTGGCTAAGATCACATTTCTTTTTTTTTCTTTACACACACACACACACACACACACACACACACACACACACACACACATATATTTGTTGACTCAGGATATGTAATATGTGTGTTCATCTATCTTTATAAAAATTCTTGAGTTAGGGGCTGGGAAGATGGCTCAGTGGTAGATCGCTTGCCTCGAATGCATGAGGCCCTGGGTTCGATTCCTCAGCACCATTTAAGCAAAAAAGAAAAAAGTTGAAATTGGCGCTGTGACTCATGTGGTAGAGTGCTAGCCTTGAGCTGAAGATCTGTGGGAAAGAGCCCAGGCCAAGAGATCAGGCCCCATGACTGGACACCCCACCAAAACAAAAAAAAGTATTCTTGAGTTAAAAATCTGGGCTACAGCTTAGACATTACCCTCACAAAAATGTTTGTAGTTCAAAAGTTGATATTCCTGGAGAAATAAAACCTAAGAATGTAAAGGAGTCTGGGAAGTTAAGTTTGCATCCAGCCTGGGCAGAACACTCTTTGCAACAGTATATAAAATTAAGCAGTCAAAAGCTGGATTGGAAGAATGGCTCAGGTCATGGAATACCAGTCATGAGCAAGATTGCTGAATAAGAGCTTGAAGCTTTTGCATACATACATACAAACACACACATGCACACAAAGGCACTTATATGTGCACACACAAATACACAAATGAAACAACTCTCAGAATGTGTAGAAAAGTTAGAAAAAAACAGAATATATATTCTGAAGAAGACTAGAATCAAGTGATAATTTTTAATATTAAAAAGTCCTCAAATGAACTTCCTTCAAATAAGTTTGAGTATATTACCTAGGTAGGGACCAGAGATAGTAAGTGAGTCAATTAATCGTTATTAAAGGGATCGCATCCATGGAGGAATGAATCAGAGACCCCGCAGGTGCATCTGAAAACATTCATATCCTGTGTCAAATGTTAGAACATCTTTGAAAATAGTAGATAAACTGTCTGAACAGTCACTCTGGTGTATAGTATCCCTGGAGAAGTTCCGAATTCGTAGTCTGTATCTAGATTAAATAAACCAAGAAACTATGGCAGGACAATGTAATACAAGCCTAGAATTCTAGCACTGAGATTAAGACAGGAGATTAGAGAGTGGAATCACATAGTAATACCTTCCCTGGACCAGGTAGTATACTTTTGTCTTAATAAAACAAATCAAACAAGAAAGGAATACATAGTTGGAAGTTTGGGCTAATTTTGTCATTATGTTTTGAGAAGTCAAATTTCCTGTTGAAATGCAACTCATACTTAATCCTCACTTGTGTTTTAAATTCTCTCTTAATTACAGAACATTCCTAGATGCAAAATCACACATGATTCCCATCCAAAATTTGAAAAAGTATGTTATCATTATAATGTTATATCCCAAAGAAATGATGAAGGATTACAAAACTTAAGCCTGGAAAAATTGCAAAGTACCTCTAATGTAGGATTTTTTTGGGGGGAGGAGGACCCGGTCTTGGGGCCTGAACTCTGGGCCTGGGCGCTGTCCCTCAGCTCTTCAGCACAAGGCTAGCACTCTACCACTTGAGTCACAGCGCCACTTCCGGCTTTTTTCTTTCGCTTATGTGGTGTTGGGGAATTAAACCCAGGCCTCAGGCATGCAAGGCAAGCACTCTACCACTGAGCCACCATCCCAGACCTAATGTACGATTTTGAAGATCTTGATAAATTAGAATTTATATTTAAAATAAATATTTTGAATTTTTTGTAATTTTATATTTTATAGGAATCTACAAAATTCTTTTTAAGTAGAGTGTTTAATTGACAAATTCACAAATGATTTTGCATTCTATTTGCCTAGAATATTCTTTCAAGAGAGTTATAATTAGAACTTAGTTAATAGATAATGCCAACAGTTCTTGTATAAAATTATAATTTGAACGTTGAAGACAGAGTTGCCAACAAATTGATGATATTGATTTATAAATTTAGAATAAGAGCAATTTTGGGATTCTTTGGTATAACATGGTATGAAGAGAATAATCGTGTGACATCTTTCTTCTACCTGTATGTAACACAGGAAGCAATTTCCTTAATTATCTGCTACTGTATACACTGAGACATATGTTAGGTTTGGGGTTTGTTTTTATTTTTGTTTTTGTTTTATTGGTTTGTCCTACGGCTTGAACTCTGGGCCTGGACACTGTCTCTGAGCCTGTCTATGCTCAAGGCTCGTGCCCTACCACTTCAACTTCAGTGCCACTTGCGTCTGGCTTTTGCTGAGAAGTTTATTGGAGATAAGAATCTAGGGAAACTTTCTGCTTGGGTGGGCTTTGAACTGTAATCTTCCGAACTTAGCATCCAGAATTTATATGATGGTTAAAAAAGTATAAATATAAATAGTATTTGCAAGTGTTCCGATCCCAAGAATACCAGTGGGGGGAAAATGACGTAACCCAGTTTGTTGGGGTGTTTTTTCCAGAACATGTATGGCATCCCATTAGCAGAGTTGTATTTTTTCACAATAGAGATAAGCTATTCATGATGTGAATTAAGGGAAGATTGAGGTGTACCTTAAAATTTTGAAATTGTTGGGTTAGGATGACTCTATATCATAAATATTGGTATTGATGTTCATAAAACTAATAGCTTATTGTGATAAACAATTGCTTACTCTTGAAGAATTAATTATTACCAGTGCTAATTAGTTTTATCCTCTACCAGAAAGTGGTTATTTTTCTGTTGACTCTCAATCTGTAACACCCCGTTGGAAAATGCATCAATTGCAGAATTTCATAACATGCAAGCTGGTACTGTTTTGAATCTCTCAGGTATGGAATTTTTTGAATTTGAAAATGAGTAGTTACTAGTCATTGGAATGTTGAAGAACACATATACTCTGTCTTCTTAACAACTTATTTACTTTTAAAAGTTATAGGTTTCCATAGAATTAAACTGTTTTCGCTTTTAGTGTGAGAAAGTACTATATTTATTCTTTTTTCAAAATATTGGTAAATATATTGTAAAAATATTGTCTATTCGGATAGCATTCAAGTTGATGGTACTCTGATAAAAAGGGGGTAATTAATTCAAATTAGACGACAAACAGTATTGATTTTTAAAAAGTTACTCCAAAAAGAATATTTACTATACCAATACAGTTTAATTTTATTTCATGCAGCTTATTTATTAAATTTCATTTTATTGTCAAAGTGATGTACCGTGGGGTTACAGTAATTTTAAGGTAGTGAATACATAACTTTTCAAACTTGTTACCACATCCCTCATTTCTTCACAGTCTTCCTTTACCCCAATACCCTTCACAACTTGTAACATACATTTCCAACATATTGTCTTGTGAGTATTGCTATTGCATTTGTTTGCCTTTTAACTTTGTCACACCATTTTGTTGTTCCTCTTCCCTTCCCTAATTAAGGTAAATATATACACAATACACAGGCTACCAAAATCAAATACAGTAGGGAATAAAGCATAGGGAATAAAACAAAAAGAAAATAGAAATCACGTAGTACATTAAAAACAACAACCGCAAAAAATAATCTCTACTTCCATGTCTTGAAGGTCATTTTGCTCAGAATCAGCTTATAGGGTTATATATATGCATAACAAAGCCTCAAGGAAATAATAGTTTCATGGACACTATATTATGAAAACAACATGTTAACTGTTATTGATGGTAACGGTGGAGTTAGGATTGGTGAATTTGCGGTTCTAATAAAGGAATTTCAAAAGAGTTTTAAAATTATAACAGGTAAATTTTAATTTGTTCAAACTTTTTAACAACTTAGCTATTATGAAAATTTAAAATTGCCTGGGAAAATAGGTTTTCATGCAAAGTAATCCATGGAGACTTATCTGACAGGGAGCAATGTGGGTGAAGATGGCTCATTTTCACACTAAAAAAACAAACCTCAGAAACCTTGCTATAAATCCTGTAGGTTCCCTTGAGAATTGTCCTTACCCAGGAAATCTACTCTTACTGTGTGAAACAAGGTTGTAGTGGAATTTAAATTCAAAGTTCTTTAAAAAAAGACATCAAAATTTGTGAAATGACTTTAATTACCAAACAGTAATTCTCTGAAAAAGATAATTTGGATCAAAATATTTAAGGAGAAAGTGCCCTCAACAATGAAAGAAGGTATTGGGTTTACACTTTTCTGTTTCTAATATCTTCTACAATGACTTTGCACGTGAAGCACTGAACCACAGAAAAAATCTGATTGGTTACTTGAAACCGATGATTTCACATTTCTTAGTAGCTCCTTATTAACATGAGAAAGTGAAGACTTCTCTTATTACATAAGCCAAAATGTTTTGGAATCAGAAAAGAATTGAGCAAATTGAAAAGGCAAGAAAACGGATTCTTAGAAGCCCAAGGTAAGCATATTGGTTTCAGCAGTGGAGGGAGGCCAAACTTTTGATATAGATTGGTGTAATATTTTTGCTAACTAAAGTGATTTTACAGAGCCTATTTAACTCACTACAATTTAGAAGGGATTGAATGAAGATATGAAAATAAATTCCACATCCAAATAAAAGAGTTTTAAAAGAGAAACCATGAAGATTTAGAAGTGGGGAAAGCCTTATAGTCCTTCACCTTTACTAGACTTGAAGCCAAGAATCTGTGATTTGTTGGAAATCAGGCAAGATCTAAGAGGAGGACAGAGAAATAGCACATAGGAGCATTGTCCTTTTGTAACAGACACTGTCATCCAAGGTATGGGTGATTATACTCTATTCTTTTCCATACATCCTGCTGAGCAAATGCAAGTCCAAGAGAAAAATAATCTATTGAAATAATTTTGGAAAGAATAGCTTCACTGCTCCTGATATTGTATCTAAGGAGAGTCAGTGCACCTACTTGTACTGAGCTATTTAATTTAAAAATTGTCAAACATTAGCTTTACAATAAACTTCATGTAATATTTCTTGTTTCAAAAGAGAAGTCTATACAGTTGATGTCACTTAGCTTTCTTATTACTTAATTCAAAGCCAAACCAGGAAGGAGAGTCTGTCAAACTCTTATAGCAAATTGAACACCAAAAATCCAGAAGTGGAGTTATGGCTCAAGCAGTAGAGCATTAGCTTTGGGAGCAGGTGGGCAGGAAAGACAACTGTTCAGGTACATGATCCAGCCTCTGGGTACAAGCCCCAGAACCAGCACAAACTAAACAAAAAAGCAAATAAAAATCACAGATCTTTCTTTGGGACCCTCCCTAAAGGAGTACTGGTCTGAGAAGAGGCTCCTTTTGCTGATCATACTCACTGGAATCTGCTTTTTTGGAATCCTTATTGCTCTGGAGAACGCAGGACCAGACCAAAGGAATTGATAACTGACTCCTGCATCAAGAGAATCATCTCAGGGGTGAAATATCCATCCATATGACACTTTAAAACTTCCATGTCTTTGTTCCTTTGCAGGAGAACACATTTAAATCAACGTTATTTCCTTTTGTTCTATGCTGGCATTCAAATGGTACATTATTTCCTTTTGAAATACTTTCAACTAGAAGTTTACAGAAAAATTTTATATGAGTAAAGAACACACTCGAAAAAGCCAGGGACAGAGTTTCCTTCAAGCGTTGGGATACTTTTCTTGTACTCTAAAAAGGAAAGCACAAGGAAACTTGAACTTTGTTATTCCTCTATGTTCCATTCCTCTCCTGGGGTCAGTTTCCACATCCAGTAACAGTTACTTCCAGTAACAATCGATGGTGCTGCTTGAGGTATAATGAATATTTTCTGGCTTCACTGAAATCACACTATGACACCTTTGGCCTGAGGTAACACGTGTTTCAGAGACAACTTAGTAAAGAAAAAATATGAAATTTATATTGCTTATAAATACATTATACATGACAACATTGAGTTCAAACTTTGTAAGTTCTCTGTAAATTGAAGCGAATTTTAAATGGGAAGAAGGTTCTCAGAACATTGTTTTTGTGAGTGTATGTGCTGTTCATTATTTCCCAAGTGGACATGAGCTAACAGTAAGGGAAACAATAGCAATAATAGGAGAAAAAGAAGTTCTGTGTTTAAGTATAAAGGTTCAATACAATATAGAAGACGACAAATAAGACAACATTGAAACAATAAAGCCAATTCCAGTATGTAGATTTATGGGAGTGATATACAGAAAGCAAGACTCATACGTGGAACATGAAGTATGAGGCCAATCTCATTCTAAATCATGCTTGGTAATCATGCAACTTCGTAGAAAGTAGAATGGAAGAATAATCCTGTTTCCAAAGCAAGTCAGATATAAGAGCATGGATTTAACTGGAAAAAAATGTTCATCTTGTGAGAGCAGGGATTATACTAGCAATGAACTGGTGGCTAAGATCACATTTCTTTTATTTTTTCTTTACTTATATATGTATATTTTTTGTTGGCCGTGGTCTTGGCACTTGAACTCTGGGCCTGTGAGCTGTCTCTCTACTATTCAGCTCAAGGCTAATGTTCTACCACTTCATCACAGTGCCATTTCCAGTTTTCTTTTAGTTAATTGGAGAAAAGAGTCTCTGGGCCTTTCCTACCTGGACTGGCTTTGAACCCCAATCCTCATATCTCACCACAACCCAGTTTACAATCACATTTCTAACAGTGTACACTCAGGATATGTAATGTGTGTGTTCATTTATATTTATAAGAATTCTTGAGTTAGGGGCTGGGAAGGTGGCTCACCGGACCACCCACCAAAACAAAAACAACAAAAAAGAATTCTTCAGTTAAAAATCTAGGCTACAGCTTAGACATTATCCTCACAAAAATATTTGTAGTTTTTTTTTTTCTTTTTGGGGTCCGGTAGTGGGGCCTGTACTCTGGGCCTGGGCGCTGTCCCTCAGCTCTTCAGCTGAAGGCTAGTGCTCTACCACTGGAGCCACAGTGCCACTTCCGGCTCTTTTCTTTTTGCTTATGTGGTGCTGAGGAATCGAACCCAGGGCCTCAGGCATGCAAGGCAAGCGCTCTACCACTGAGCCACCTTCCCAGCCCCAAAATATTTGTAGTTTAAAAGTTGATACAGCTGGAGAAATAAAACCTAAGAATGTAAAGGAGTCTGGGAAGTTAAGTTTGCATCCAGCCTGGGCAGAATACTCTTTGCAACAGTACATATAATAAAGCAGCCAAACCTGGATTGGAAGATGGCTGAGGTGATGGAATATCATTATGAGCAAGATTGCTGAATAAGAGCTTGAGGATTTTGCATACATACATACAAACATACACATACACACAGAGGCACTTATATGTGCACACACAAATACACAAATGAAACAACTCTCAGAATGTGTAGAAAAGTTAGAAAACAACAGAATATATAGCCTGAAGAAGACTAGAAACAAGTGATAATATTTAATATTAGAAAGTCCTCAAGTGAACTTCCTTCAATAAAGTTTGAGAATATTACATAGGTAGTGACAAGAGATAGTAAGAGAGTCAATTAATCATTATTAAAAGGATTGCATCCATGGAGGAATGAATCAGAGGCCCCGCAGGTGCATCTGAAAATATTCATATCCTGTGTCAAATGTTAGAACATCTTTGAAAATAGTAGATAAACTGTCTGAACAGTCATTCTGGTGTATAATATCCCTGTAGAAGTTCAGAATTGGTAGTCTGTATCTAGATTAAATAAACTAAGAAACTATGGCAGGGCAATGTGATACAAGCCTAGAATTCTAGCACTGAGATTAAGACAGGAGATTAGAGAGTGGAATCACATAGTGATACCTTCCCTGGACCAGGTAGTATACTTTTGTCTTAATAAAACAAAACAAACAAGAAAGGAATACATAGTTGGAAGTTTGGGTTAATTTTGTCATTATGTTTTGAGAAGTCAAATTTCCTGTTGAAATGCAACTCATACTTAATCTTCACTTGTGTTTTAAATTCTCTCTTCGTTACAGAACACTCCCAGATGGAAAATGACTCATGATTGCCATCCAAAATTTGAAAAAGTAAGTAATCATCATTCTGTTGTATCCCAAAGAAATGATGAAGGATTACAAAAACTTAAGCTTGGAAAAATAGCAATTCATCTAATAATAATTCTTCTAAAAATAACATTCATCTAATGTAGGATTATGAGGATCTTGCTGAATTAGAATTTAGATTTAAAATAAATATTTTGATTTTGTTGGTAATTTCATATTCTATAGGATACTACAAAATTCGTTTTAAGTAGAGGGTTTAATTGACAAATTCACAAATGATTTTGCATTCTACTTGCCTAGAATATTCTTTCAAGAGAGTTAAATTAGAATTTAGTTAATAGATAATTAAAATAGTTCATGTATAAAATGATAATGTGAATGTTGGAGACAGAGTTGCCAAAAATTGATGATATTAATTTATAAATTATAATAAGAGCAATTTTTTGAGGATTTGGTATAACAAGGTATGAAGAGAATAATCGTGTGACATCTTCTTTCTTCTACCTGTATGTAACACAGGAAGCAATTTCCTTAATTATTTGCCACTGTATACAATGAGAAAAATGTTAGGTTTGGGGTTTGTTTTTATTTTTATTTTTGTTTTATTGGTTTGTCCTAGGGCTTGAACTCTGCGCCTGGACACTGTCTCTGAGCCTGTTTATGCTCAAGGCTCGTGCTCTACCACTTCAACCTCAATGCCACTTGTGTCTGATTTTTGCTGATAAGTTTATTGGAGATAAGAATCTAGGGAATCTTCCTGCCTCGGTGAGCTTTGAACTGTAATCTTCTGATCTTAGCATCCACAATTTGTATGATAGTTAAAAAAGTATAAATATAAATAATATTTGCAAGTGTTCCAATCTCAAGTATACCAGTGGTGGGAAAATGATGCAAACAAGTTTATTGTGGTGTTCTTTCCAGAACATGTATGGCATCACATTAGCAGAGTTGCATTTTTTTCACAATAGAGATAAGCTATTCATGATGTGAATTAAGAGAAGTTTGAGGTGCACCCTAAAAGTTCTAAACTGTTGGGCTAGGATGTCTCTATATCATAAATATTGGGATTGGTGGTCATAAAAATAATAGCTTACTGTGATAAAAAATTGCTTACTCTTAAAGAATTATTACCGTTGCTAATTAGTTTTATCTTCTACCAGAATGTAGTTATTTTTGTGTTGAATCTCAATCTGTAACACCCCATTTGAAAATGCATCTATTGCAGAATTACATACCATGCAAGCCGGTACTGTTTTGAATCTCTCAGGTATGGAATCTTCCGGAATTGAAATGAGTAGTTATTAGTCATTGGAAAGTTGAAGAACACATATATCCTGTCTTTTTAACTGCTTACTTACTTTTAAAAGTTATAGGTTTCCATAGAATTAAACTGTTTTCGCTTTTAATATGAGAAAGTACTATGTTCTTTTTTCAAAATATTGGTAAGTATATTGTGAAAATATTGTCTAGTCAGATAGCATTCGAGTTGATGGTCCTCTGATTAAAAAGGGATAATTACTTCAAATTAGATGCCAAACAATATTGATTTTTTAAAAGTTACTGCATAAAGAATAATATTTACTATACCAATACAGTTTAATTTTATTTCATGCAGCTTATTTTTAAAATTTAATTTTATTGTCAAAGTGATGTACAGTGGGGTTACAGCAATTTTAAGGTAGTGAATACATAACTTTCCAAACTTGTTACTCCATCCCTCATTTTCTTCAGTTATCCTTTACCCCAATACCCCTCACAAGTTGTAATGCACATTTCCAACATATTGTCTTGTGAGTATTGCTGTTGCATTGGTTTGCCTTTGTCCTTTGTATCACCATTTTGTTGTTCCTCTTCCCTTCCCTCATTAAGGTAAATATATACACAATACACAGGCTACCAAAATCAAATACAGCAGGGAATAAAGCATAGGGGAAAAACCCAAAAGAAAATAGAAATCACATAGTACATTAAAAACAACAACCGCAAAAAATACTCTCTGTTTCCATATCTTGGAGTTCATTTTGCTCAGAATCAGATTATAAGGTTATATATATGCATAACATAGCCACTGGAAAATAATAGTTTCATGGACACTATATCATAAAAACAATATGTTAACTGTTTTTGATGGTAAAGGAGGAGTTAGGATTGGTGAATTCGTGGTTCTAATAAAGGAATTTCAAAAGAGTTTTAAAATTATAACAGGTAAATTTTAATTTGTTCAAACTTTTTAACAACTTAGCTATTATGAAAATTTAAAATTGCCTGGGAAAATAGGTTTTCATGCAAAGTAATCCATGGAGACTTATCTGACAGGGAGCAATGTGGGTGAAGATGGCTCATTTTCACACTAAAAAAACAAACCTCAGAAACCTTGCTATAAATCCTGTAGGTTCCCTTGAGAATTGTCCTTACCCAGGAAATCTACTCTTACTGTGTGAAACAAGGTTGTAGTGGAATTTAAATTCAAACTTCTTTAAAAAACAAAAAGACATCAAAATTTGTGAATTGACTTTAATTACCAAACAGTAATTCTCTGAAAAAGATAATTTGGATCAAAATATTTAGGGAGAAAGTGCCCTCAACAATGAAAGAAGGTATTGGGTTTAGACTTTTCTATTTGTAATACTTTCCACAATGCCTTTGCACATGAAGCCCTGAACCACAGAAGAAAATCTGATTGGATACTTGAAACCAATGATTTCACATTTCTTAGTAGCTCACAAAATATAATATCCTTATTAACATGAGATAGAGAAGACTTTTCTTATTACATAAGCCAAAAAGTTTTGGGATCAGAAAAGAATTGAGCAAATTGAAAAGGCAAGAAAACGCGTACTTAGAAGCCCTAGCTAAGCATATTGGCTTCAGCAGTGGAGGGAGGCCAAACTTTTTGATATACATTGTCTTAATATTTTTGCTACCTAAAGTGATTTTACAGAGCCTATTTAGATCACTACAATGCAGAACAGATTGAATGAAGACATGAAAATAAATTCCACATCCAATAAAAAGAGTTGTAAAAGGAAAACCATGAAGATGTAGTGTGGGTAGAGCCAGTCAGATCTGGTTGAGTCAGCTAGAGTAGCAGTTGAAGCACATTTCTTGCTCATAGAGACATGATCCACATGATCCACAGGCATGTCTGCCTAGCTTGCCATCCATGATCTGTCCATACTCCGTACATTCCTTCGGGGGACAAAAATGTGCCTGTCACCAAGCAGTGCTCATCACAAGTGCCTTACAGCAACTCTCTGCTAAGTAATTGGCTGGGAAGGACTCAGGAGGTTGGGAAAGCTGGGGCTTTAAAATCACCCCCTTGTGCAGAAATAAACAAGACCTGCTTAAGCCTGTTCTCCCAATGTGTGTTCCTTGTGTGCTTCGTTCAAGCTTACCTCCTGCCAGAGACTAGCCCTACAAGTGGTGCCTAACGACAGGCTCGATTGCTTTTGGCAGATAGATGGTCTAGGGTCTAGTGCAAGGTTAGTGCCTCTATGGGTAACCTTCCCCCCGCAGCAGGAGAGCCTCAATCATGAGCACTTGTTGCCCTGTTCTGGAGTAGGCAGATAAAAGTATCACAAAAGGAAGCTAGTTTAATATGGGAAATAGTGAGTGAATTGTGTCCCTGGATTGACACTGGGGACATTTGGGATCCAGACAGGTGGACCCACGTCCTTCAGGAAGCTCATAAAAAGGAAATCCGTGAAGGCGCTGAGCTGCCCCTAACCTTTTACCCCATCATAGTAGGTATTCAAGCCTGTCTATCAGGGAAAGAAGAATGGGAAACTCTGTAGGCATTTAACACCTCGCTGCAAGAAGAAACAACAAAAGGAAAATTGCGGAGCTGCTCAAGCACTCCCATCTTCTTGTGATACAGCAAACAATTCCAGCAAGAACACAGATAACCAACAACTTCCACTATCAAGTGACACAGGGGGCTGGCCAGCTATGCTTGTAAAACCACCTCTCCCACACTATCAGTCCCAGGAAGCCTGCACAATCACTTCTTTTTGCTGTTTAGGCCAGCCTGGGAACTCCCCTCAGAAAACTTTGTATCCTTGGGCAGAGATATCCAACTTTGCCCAGGAACAAAAACCCATTGTTCCCCATGTAATACAACAGTTGTTCATGGGCCCCACAACTATCATGGCAACGACAGCCAAGCCTATAAATGAACCCCAGTTCATATTCCCGGTAAACGTCCACCGAACCTCTGTATGACCTAACCAATGGTATCCCCATGACCCAAAAGTACTTGACAAATACTGGGCCACTGTCAGGGAAGATGGGTTACAGTCCCTGAATGCTCAACAGATGCTTGAAACCCTTAGCATTGATCTTAACTGCCCCATGATTGGAAGAGTTTAATGAACACAGCATTATCTTCAGGGTCTTCCTTTTATGGAAGGCTGCTTTTTCTGATGAATGTTAACAACAAAGCACACAAATATCACTACCAGAGGGCAGGATGCCACCATGGGGGACCCTGATTTTTTAAAAGGTGAGGCAGCTTATGCGTCTCCTGCCGCACAGTACTTTGACCAAGTACGCCTCTGTGCGTTGAGGGTTGTCTCCTCAGTCCCTTCTAAAGAAGGGAACAAACAACTAAAACCCCTCATACAACGTCCCAATGATCTTTTCACTGACTTCGTTGCCTTTGTTCAAGAAGCAGTGGCCTGGAAAGTATCCCATGCTGGAGCCTGAGATGTGCTAATCAAGAGCCTAATATGGGAAGGGGCTACACAGGAATGCAGAAAAGCCATTGCCCCTGAACGAAATATGGAGATCACTGATTGCATCCTATCCACCAAAGATTTGGGGTCATCAACTCATGCTGAGTATCCTTGCACCTCCTTTAGCCTCTATGACTGCCAGTGCTCGCGCGCCCCCTAATGGCAGAATGGGAAATCGACCTTGTTGGGGATGTGGCAGAACTGGTCATTTTATAAAGGATTGCCCATCACTCTGGGGCTCACCCAAAAGAAAACAACCTCCTTCTGTATGTCATAAATGCAAAAAGGGTTTTCATTGGACCTCTGAATGCTGCTCTACGACTCAGCCTTTCAACTAAATAAGCGGCAGTCCTCAGCCCCGACCACAATAGGACAAAGGCAACAGCCACCACCTCAAGTATTATGGACTACTCCTACCCAAAATGGAAAAGCTAGAATGAAACTTAAAATCAATGGAACAGAATTTAAGGGCATCATTGATACAGGAGCTGACTGTACAGTCCTTAGAAAAGATGAAGTAGAAGGATTGGGATGGAACCTAATTCCTGGCGCCTGCATACAAGGTGTCGGTGGAAAAACAGATTCCCTCCATGTCCAATGGCCTGTAAGATGGGAAAACTGTGGTGGGGCCACCGGGGATTTTAAACCTCTTGTTGCCCCTGGCCTTCCATACAATCTTTGAGGAAGAGATGTCCTCACTAATATGGGTACTCTGATAACAACAGATGGTAAGGCTTTTTATGAAGACATCATAACCGATCGAGCCGTTAATAACCCACACTACCCCCAATTCCAATGGCCACTGTTGCATTACCAGAGCCAGTTCCACTCCAATGGGACACCACCAAACCCATTTGGGTCGAATAGTGGCCTATTTCCTCTGAAAAGCTCCCTCATCTCCAGGTTCTAGTGGAGGAGCAAGTAAAAAAGGGACACATAGAACCTAGCATCAGTCCCCACAATTCCCCATTTCTATTATCCAAAAAAGGGCTCAAGGAAAGTGGAGATTTCTCCATGACCTACGTTCCATAGTCATATACAAAAGATAGGAACGCTTCAACCCGGACTTCCACACTCTTCTGCAATACCCAAAGATTGGCACATTGCCATTATTAACATCAAGGACTGCTTTTTTCCACCCCCCTACACCCCAAAGATAAAGAATATTTTGCCTTCTCAGTATGGGAACCTAATTGTCAACTACGTACTCACTGATATCTATGGAAAGTTCTCCCTAAAGGTATGAAAAATAGCCTTACTATATGTCAGATGTATGTTGCCCATGCTATTAGGACTTTGCTTTCCAAATGCTTTTGTGTCCATTACATGGATGACTTTTTAATAGCACATAAAGATGCTACAACCATGCAAATCTGTTTAACACAACTCAAGGAGAACTTTACAGTGCTGGGCCTTAATATTGCCCCCGAAAAAATTCAACTCAAAGCCCCTTACGCCTATCTTGGATACCATTTAAATCAAACAATTACCCCAAATGGGCCTCATATTGTCATTAAATCCCAATATACTTTAACTGAATTACAACAATTATGTGGACATATCAACTGGTTATGCAATTTTATGTGTCTCCCCACCCAACAA
The DNA here is from genome assembly GCF_019054845.1 of Dipodomys spectabilis. Classification (NCBI taxonomy): domain Eukaryota; kingdom Metazoa; phylum Chordata; class Mammalia; order Rodentia; family Heteromyidae; genus Dipodomys; species Dipodomys spectabilis. The sequence continues at coordinate 15,268 of NW_024872378.1, read as the reverse complement.
CTCCAACTGTTATTTCAATTGCTTCAAAGACCCTCTGACCCAACTTCCCTTCATATACTTTCACCTGATGCTCAACAAGTTTCACAAGTCGCTGATTGACTATGTTCAACACCCTTCAACACCCTTGGTGTTTTTAGATACCACCCAAGAAATCAACCTAATTATATTAAATAATAATGGCCTAATGGTGGCGCTGACGCAAACCCATGGTTTTGTTACAATGGGTATACCTTGCCACTTCCCAATTAGCAAAAATTAGCACATCCATTAACATGCTATGCAATCTGGCCATCAAAGGTGCGGAATGATGCCGTCAAACTTATGGCCGATTCCCTGACCATCTTACATGGCCCATTACAAAAACAATCTTTGATTTCCTAACAACCGAAGAGGCATTAGCTTTACAAATCATCCATTACTATTTTAACATTGATAATCATATGCCCAAAAACCTCGTTTTAAAAGTTACCCAAGAGCTCCCACTTTCATGGAAATGTTGTACTCGTCCCAATGGGCAACCTACATCAAGCCATTGTACTTTTTACAGATGTTAACAAAACTGTTTATGGATTTTACAATGCCAATACTAAAAAATACATGCTTCAAAAACATTCCCTGTCTGTTCAAGCTGCTGAATTACTGGCCATTTTGCTTGCCCTCACATCTTTTCCCAAAGAACCTCTTAATATTTTTTCTGATAGTTTATATACTGTACAAACTGTTGCCATTCTTCCTGGAGCTTTATTACAAGATGATGGTCATGATGTAGCAAAAATAATGTGTAAACTACAAAATGTATTAGACAATCGTGTCCAACCCTGGTACATTCAACACATTGGATCTCATACTAACCTCCCCAGACCCCTAGCTGCTGGTAATGAAGCCATTGATCGTGCTGTCACACCAACTGTACTACTCACAAATATGTGCATGGACCAGGCCCGAACGTTAGATGATCGTTTTCATTTATCGGCAGCTTATATCAAACAGTTATTTCCTGATTTAACACACCAACAATGCAAGCACATGATTCGGTCCTGCTCTTTCTTGTGCACCTCTTTTACCCTTAGGATGACTTCAACCCATGGGAACAAATCCACGAGGCCTTAGACCCAATAACACATGGCAAATGGACATAACCCATATCTCCCAATTCGGTAAACAAAAATACATCCCTGAATGCATAGATACATTCTCAGGCTTTATAACTGGTTTAGCCTTAACAGTGAAAAAAAAAGGCACGCTGTTAAATCACTTCTACATGCCATTACAATTATGGGAGTTTCTTGGACCCTTAAAGCAGACAATGGCTCTGCTTACACCTCCAAACATTTTTGTGAATTTTGTACCTTTTGGAACATTACACCCCAGACAGGTATTCCATATAACCCACAAGAGCAAGCCATTGTTGAACACAGTCATAAAGAAATCAAGACCATTCTTTTAAAAGAAAAGGGGGAACTGGAGGGGCTAGGGCTTAAAAATCCCCAAACACAATTAAATTATTGCCTTATAGTAAAATCTTTTTAACATTCACACCCACCACATGTGGGACCCCCACCTCCCTGTACTGGGGACTCATGAAACACCTACTCTGGTCCCTTTGGATAGATGGAGGGACCCCATCACAAGAAAATGGGAGAGCCCTGCTCCCTTAATGGCACAAGGGACAGGATTGCTTGTATCTTTCCAGACACCAGTGATAAACCTGTTTGGATCCCAGCTGGAGTTGTCTGACCAACCATCACCACCTAAGCACAAGATGCGTCAGCTATGCTTGAACAGTGCGAGGAGGAGGAGACACAAACCTCGAGCTAGAGCCCATGCCAACACTTGGGGAGACCTAAAGATATTGGTTGAACAAGCCCAGGTTATGGCCCCAGACCCTGACCCGGGGCATGGTACTCTATTCCTCCTATTGTGTGCCATTATTACAGCCAATTCTCAATCTGCTTCAGGGCAGGGTAAGATAACTTTAGTGCCCAGCCCCCAAATCTTAATGATCTCAAATGCTTTCTTCCAATGGCAGGGTTGGCCTTCCTTTCTCAGCAGATGCCTTATGGCATCAAAAAACAAACCTTACTTTTAGATGGAAGGGAGCCATCTCTTTTTGTTTTTCAAACGAGATGATAAAGCAATTTGATGGCTGTACCATACCCTCGCAACAGTAACGCATGGGATGGGATGGTGGAACTACACAGGACCCTACCCCATTTGTCCCACTGGAAAAAAATTGTAATCAGGCTACTGACATACATTTTCATATGCAGTTGTGCCCACCAGGGAGTTTGATAGCTTTGGCACTATTTGCACTCCTCTTGAGGAATTAGTGATTAGCCTTTGTGCCAATTCCTGGCAAGGCAAAGTGTTTGGGGAGCTCGCGTTGTCCCTCTACCCGGCTATATACAACCAATCTGAAAAAGATCCCAAACCTCAAAATCTAAATCAGTTTTTTGACTCTTCAGGAGGACGATTGGGAGACCTAGGAGCCACCATGCCAATCGTTTGCTCATCACATTCCTGCCTCGATTTGTCCCCTTTCCTATTGGCCAATATTCGTCGCTGTAACCAATATGGATACGACCAGGTGTCAGGAATGGTAGTGGGTAGAGCCCCATTCTTTTTTTGTCTAGGAGACAACTCCTCCACTACTTGCACTCTCAGCAATCACTGGCAACCCAATGACTCATAGCCTTTTGCAGGTTTGGTACGTGTTCCCCCATTTATTGTTCTGGCTACTAATGACTCTCAGTTTTCCCAGGTTCAATTGATTCGCCCACGCAGTAAAAGAGCAGTAGGATTGATCATTGCAATCGGGTCCGAAATCATCGCTACAGTGGCTTCATCTACCAGTGCTGCCATATTGCTGTCCCAAAGCGTGTCCACTGTGCAAGAGATAAACCAGCTCATCCCTCAACTGTCATCCATAGAATTACAACATTTACTAGTTGCCAATCATCTTAAGGGAGGCCTCCTTGTGCTCCCACAACAAATAGACTTGCTCCAAGAACAGATTACATTTCTTCAATTACAACAAGGAGGACTATATAATGCAATGACTACTTCTGTCTGTCAGCTTTCCACTCCTGCACCCAATGTCACTGAACTTAGTAACTACATCAAAGGCCCTTGGTCCCTTAAGTACTTAAACTTCACCCCAAACCTGCTGCATGATGTTACCCACCTAAACCAAACCACCATACAGCTTATTCCCACTGCCTCCTTTTTAGAAGATGTGCTTAAAAAGTTACAACAATGGTTTTTGCCATCCTCTCTGGTCATCTGGAGAGGCCTTGCACTTGTAGGGCTTTCTCTCCTAGGAATTATTAAATGCTTGCACTCCCGGCAAAAATGCCTCCAACCACGGGTCACCATAATGACGGTCCTTTCAAAAGAAAAGGGGAAATTTGTGGGTAGAGCCGGTCAGATCTGGTTGAGTCAGCTAGAGTAGCTGTTGAAGCACACCTCCTGCTCATAGAGACGTGACCCACAGTCATGTCCGCCTAGCTTGCCAGCCATGAGCTATCCAAGATCCCTACATGCCCCAAGGGGACCAAACAGTGCCTGTCACCAAGCAGTGCCCATCATCAACTCCCTGCTAAGTAATTGGCTGGGAAGGACTCCGGAGGTTGGGAAAGCTGGGGCTATAAAATCCCAACCCTTGTGCAGAAATAAACCAGACATGCTTAAGTCTGTTCTCCCAACATGTGTTCCTTGTGTGCATCGTTCATGATTACCTCATGCTGGAGATCTAGCCCTAAAATGTAGCAATGGGGGAGGCCCTTATAGTCCTTCACCTTCACTAGGCTTGAAGCCAAGAATCTGTGATAAGTGGGAAATCAGGTAAGAGCTAAGAGGAGGACAGAGAAATAAGACATAGGAGCATTGTCCTTTTGTAACAGATACTGTCATCCAAGGTATGGGTGATTATACTCTATTCTTCTCCATACAACTTTTTGAGTAAATGCAAGACGGATAGAAAAATAATCTATTGAAATAATTTTGCAAAGAATAACTTCAATATTCCTGATATGGTATCTAAGGAGAGTCTTAAGAGAGAAGATAAAAGTGGAGTATTCTTCGGTTTCCTCTAAGCATCTTGTTAGCAAAATATATCTTTGAGGTTAGAAGTGATTGAACCAAAAATTGGTGGAGTACTGATTTTTGAGGGCACTTTAGACACAAGAAGACTTTCAAGGTAAAAGAAAAAAGTATAGCTAAATATTTGTGATCACAGATTCTTGGATTGGTATTTTGGAGACAAAGTTTTACATTAGAGATTGTTCTCATTAACATTGATGCTGGGTTTCCGTGGCACCGAAATGCAAGTCGAAAGTTTAATGGACTCGCTTGGATAAGTAAACAGCATGATAGAAAAAAAATGAAATATAATATTTACTGAATTATTTTGAACAATTATTTTGCCAGAACAAAGAAGGAAATATATAATGCAAATCACTTGACATAAACTTATGAATGAAAGTAGTCAATAGAAATGAGAGAAAACAGAGAGGTCTGTTTCCTCTCCGGTGGAGTAATGGGTTCTTGATCTTGTTTCTTCCATTCTATCTTTACAAGCTATCAAGTGTGGCTCAGGATTGGAGTATACAGTTCAGGCCAAGAGAACATGCAGAAGAAAATATTTGCAGCAGATATAGGTGATTTATAACCTAAGACAATCTATTTAAATCTGTTAAAAATTCTCCTCTACCCCAAACTGCCCACTTTAAACAACTTTGTATGGTTTTCACAAGATTGTCCTTCATTAACTATTTAAAATTTTGAGAAGTCATCATCATACTCTATAGGGATTGCTGTTTGGTTGTGCTTTTTGTGTCTTTTTGTTTTTTGTTGTATTTTTTCACTGAATTACAAAAGGTTGTGCTATTGTGTTTCAATTAAGTATGTCCATCTAATTGTCCAATGTTCCTGCATCAGAGTCACTCCTTCTATCCTTCTCAACCAACCCCTTCTACAAGATTTATTTCCGATTTACCACTTCCTTTCTCACATGTGTACATTGAGTATTCTAGCTGTACTTGACCCTTGTGCCATTTTTCATTCATTCTATGTCTTTACAATTATTCCTCTCTGGTTTCAACTTCCTGATAGTCATTCTGTTAAACTGTCTGCTCCTACTTTGAAAGGTTCATATACATTCCATGGAGTTTAAATTCTGCATATCCTTAAACTGATGTCAGCTTATATTTCCATAATTCATTCATCTGAAGTAACAATTTGCAAGCCTGGAGACATGAAGCACCTAGACCTGATTTTATTCACCTCCATTTGGAAGATTAATCTGTAGTCAACAAGAAAGTTTAAAAATGGCTGAGAATGTATTCCTATGGCTTTGTAAAGTGGTTTGTGATTATTTTATTTTACATGGGATAATATTTTCTACTACCTATGAGTTTTGGAAAAAGAGGAAAACTAAAATTTACTACTGTAGAGGAATATGATAGAGAAAGAAGACAGATTTTATGTTTGTCAAATCTCTGATGAGTACCCATATTCAAGACTTAGAGTACCCATATTCAAGACTTAAAGTCATATTTCTTACTATGTTAGACAGATAGGGAAAACATAAAACACCATATGATAGGACAACTATTCATGACTTTTTAAAAAGTATTTTTTATGTGATGAAATTTACTTTATTAGCTAATGTTTTGGTTTGAAATATGGGAGGCTGATCTATTTAACAAATTTTCCAAAGCACCTACTGAAAAACACAAATGGTGAGAGGTCCTATTTCTACACTTTAATGAATGGTTGAACCTGTTTGGCATTAGTGCTGGGTAAATAAATCAACTCTATTGTAACTTGCTCCCTACACTTGAAAAACTAGTAACGTCACTAAATATCATCTACTTGTAAAGTGTTATTTTGGTAAATGTGATTTTAAAAAGTTTATTTGAAAAGGAATATACTTTCAGGAGATTAAATGTAGGTTATCATTGGTTTGAGAATGACAAACTTTTTACACTACAGAACCAAGTTTGACTGAAGTACTAGTGTTTTGAAGCAATAAGGTTCTTCTCAATCAATGTTTTTTCTGAATTATATTTGAACTGTATGACAAATATTCCTAGCATTGGTAGATCAATTATGGATCTACCTTTCCAGGAACTATTTTTTGGCCTCATGATGCTGGACTGAAATCATTCATTAATTATTAGAAGAGGGGTATTACAAATAGTTTTGTGACATTTGTGGTCTTGTTCACTCCTATGGGATGGTCATCTGAAAATAGAAAGTTTGAATTACTGTACTTTCACATTTTGTGATTTCATATTGCATTTTAAGTTGCCTTGCATTTCCCAAGTACTTACTGCTAATTCCTGCATTTCAAGGAATTGGGCCCCTGAAATATAGGAAATGAGAAATTGAGATGGGTCTTCAATTACTTTCTGTTGGTATGTTGCATGGGCCTCGGTGAGATCTCTTGCCCTAGTTATTTGATGATGCAGGTATCTGGGACCTGGGATCCTAGGACCCGTGGATCCTGTGGAAGAATAATACCTTTTAGAGATCATATCAGCAAAATTTGAGTATAATCAGTAGGAATGCTTCAGAAATATGGAGAAAAACAGTTTGGGACCAGCGAGTTAAAACAATAAACAGAGCAGCAGAGTAAAATCCCTTATAGATTAAAGAAAACAACATTGTTTTTTTTACCATGTGAATTCCAAAACCAAGAACAATTAGAAGGTATCACAAGTTTATACTGAAAACATTGCATTGATACTTTTTATATTCTAATATATATTCTAATCCTGATTATTTATATTCCAATCTATTTATTGTAATAAATATCAATTAATTTGTCAAATTATAAATTAATTCCAGTAAGATTCACTGTGTGAAATATAAAATCAGCACATAAATATAAAATATATAAATATATATAATATAAGAAAATGCTTTGCATTGTTCTGTTGTGGTTAAGGTAACAAAGGCAACTGTTTTAAAATATTATTCCATTACCTCTACCTCAGTGTTTGGTAGAATTAAACTTAAAGCTTTACCATTCGGAGATGTACAGCCTAGAGGCAAGAGGAAACACTGTGATTAAAACATTACCAATTTAAGGCCTAATAACAAGGAGAAACATATGGACTTCTCCTGGAGCTATGGAATATTTTTAGTTATAGAAAATCAGTGGTGTTAGTTCCTGCCTGATTGGATGATAAACAGGCCAGGACATGAGGTAATCATGCATATGAACAATTTTTTCACCTTCTAAGCTTTAGCTACTTTTGAAATGATAGGGATAATAAATAATTATATTTTGAAAAAATACCTCTTAGCCTGAACAATTCTGTCTGAACTGTTCATCTCTCTATAATCCCTTGTTACTAAGATTATTTCTGCTCCAGTAAGACAAGCTATGCTGTCAGGGTAAGATATTCTGGTTGGTCTGTTCCTAAATGGAGCAAAGGTAATGGGTCAGGCAAACATTTGTGCCAGTAAGACCTCATTTGGGAAGTTTTAAGCTGGAGAAATTTAGAAGTAGCTCTTAAGCAAGGCTTACTTTGAATCCATTAGCTCCACAAAGCTAACTCAGTTGATAAATAAGTACTTGAAAAGCCATTACCTTTGGACCTACCTATAAAGGCTTCAAAGTATTATCAAATTTCAAATGAAAAAGACTTAAAATGGCTATTGACAAAAAATTGCAAATGTAAGCAATTGAACAAACAATGTAAGTTTTTTCCACCATAAACAAATTTTACAAAAATAAGATGAATAGCAATTTAGGGAACAATAAGGTTTCCTTGTTACAAATAGGCAACCAAGGATATATGCCTGTCTTAAGATTGCATTATTAACTACTTAAATTTACAGGATACTACATGCTTTAGCAGCACATCTACCCGAATTACAATACAGAGGCTAACATGGCTCTTTCACGAGAGCCATGTTAATGATATGAAAATTTGTGAAGTATTCCATATTTTCCATTCTTCAGATGCAAGAAATGGAAAACAGTTATGAAAAAATTGATTACAAATATACAAGTGTAATAATACATGTAATTCATAGAAATAAAAGTTAGTTTGACATCAGTGTATTCAATCTTCACCTTTTCAGAAAGGCCTTTACATAGCATAACATTTATAAAACTATGAAATTAGATAACATTGTCATTTTATCCCAAATAAATAAAATTCTATAAGGACCTAGGAATTAAAGGAATCTTAAACTGTTTCTATATGGAATGAAATTCGAAAGGACACATTTAGTAATGAATCCATATATTATAAAAACAATGTCGAATTCAAAGTATTATATCTAGGAGAGAAAGAAATAGATTATGGACATTATATAAACAGAATACTAAATATTTTAAAATATACTTTTTTCAGACAAGCACCAGAAATATCCTTAGTTTCTATACAACTCATTTCAACAGATAAGTTAAAATTATTTCTGATTTAAAAAAATCACAAACTCTATAGAAATCATTATAGATGTATACAAAAACCTCGAATATATTTTGACATCAAACTCAGGCAATTCACTTGGAAAAGTACCATGGAATCCATGAATTTCTAAAGTAAAATATTGCTGTTGCTTTGTATTGTGAAAATATTTTGTATGGACACATGGGATGGACTGGCAATTTTGAAATTTAAGAAACTTAATGGAAACATTAGGACTTAAGAGAACAATTTGTACAGCTTTCCACAACTTCAAAGAGGTGGTGATACATACTTATCCTTTTGGCAATATCAAATGCAGTTTCTTCCAAGTTGTGTTCAGATCTGGTTTGATATAATGGGTCAACAGAAGGAGATCCAGCGTATCTTTGCTATGTCTATACCCAGCAGCAAGATACAAGGGGGTCAAGAGGCCTTTGGTTTGGCCATTGGTGTCTGCATCATGATGAAATAAAGAAGCCACTCTGATATTATCCCATGTATAAGTACTGTGCACGGGTGTCCAGTCATTCACAGTTATTCCATGAATATCTGCTTTGAGCCACCAACTCATGGATAATGTCTAAGTGTCCACAGTAGGCTTCTAGATGAAGAGGTGTATAATCATCGTTATCCCTAGTGTTCACATGAGTGGCCTTTATGGAAAGTAGTCTCTGCACTGTAGTAGGGTGATTACTTTCAGCAGAACAAAGAAGAAATTTGCTTGATCCTATTCCATTTTTTCTTGCAATTGATACCATTTCTCATTTTTTCATCTTGTTCCTCAACTTCATCAGAATTGCCTAACCAGACACTTTGAGTGCCAGTGAGAATGAGCTGTCCATGTATTTCCCCAATAGTTCACATTGGATAAACTAGTCAGAAAAATCCGGTGAATTTTCTGCATCTGTTTTTTCACTATTATTTATTTTCTCTTTTTTCATTTATACTATTCTAAATTATTCTAACTGGAGAGTAGGGATTTGGTAGAGAGCAGAGGAAAGATTTTCCTCCGTATTCAAAGGGACAAACTGAAAATGAGGATCAGTGGTGTCTTCATGTGCAGCTTATTCTAGGAATGAGAAAATAGGAAATAATGCCTTATATGTAAATGAATTGGGAAATGACAGAGCAGAAAGTGAAATGATGCAACCAAAAAACATAAAAGCAAAATAAATTAAGATAATTATGGAGCAATCATATTACCTGTGAGAACCATGAGAGGGAGAGAGGAAGAGAGAGACAGATGTGCAATGATCTAGCTAGCCACAAAATCCATCCCTCTGATCAAATTATAGAGCAAATAATTTTATTTTTTAAAAGAGATGGAAATAGAATTTAAGATCAGGTGTCTCCATTGTTTTTAATTATATTTTTCTTATCTTAAATACTTGTACAAGGGAATTTCCATTCAACAAATCAGTTTTTTTTTTAATATAATGGATCTTTATATAACTTTTCCACACCCTTCCAAAGCTCATCGCACTTTAATTTTTCTAGTTTCTTACATCTACATTGAATATTATACCTACACTCTCTTCCTCCATAACTCTATTTCTTCCTTTTGACTTCCACTAACATCTTCCAAGTGATAGTGTCCTGGTATTCATTTTGTTGGAGTAAAGTTCAATTTTATAAGAAATTACACCTTTGAGATACTCCTCTGCAAATCACATGCTTTGGTTAAGATTTCTGTGTAAACTTGTATAAATTTCTAGCTTCCAAATATGAGACAGAACATGGGTCCTTTGTGTGTCTGGCTCTGACTTAGTTCACTTAATAAATTTTTAGATCTATCTATTTCTTTGCAAATAATGTAGCAGTCTTAAAAATGCATGGGTGCAATCCAATTGTGTATATGTGCCACACATTCTCCAACCATCACTCCGCCAAAGGGCATCTGGGTTGTTCCCGTAACTTGGCTACGGTGAATTGTGCAGCAGTGAACATGCTTGTGAAAGTGATTTTACTGTAACCTTTTAGAAGAATTCATAACTACCTTTATGGGAGCAATCCTCTAGCCTGTTTTCCAGAATAAGCACATCCCTCCCTTCATCTTCATCACAATATATTGCTAGTCCTCAAAAACACACTTCACCCTACATGTCTCAATAAGCTAAAACCACATTGTGCCCATATTCTTTCAATACATTTTTTCATAATTGTACATATAATTCAATGAGAACCTTCTATATACTTTCCTAATGTGGGAATGAGGTACATGACAGAGTAAAAGTAAAAAAAATGGAATTTAATTAGGTATTATCATATTTTAAATAATTTTCATATCTATTTCATAGCCTCACATAACATTATTTTAATCTTTATTTGATTACATCATCTAACCCGTAAATTATAACAGGTGAGTTAAAAGCAAAGGCAAAAAGTGTTGTTTGATTTTGACACTCATGTGTGAGGTTGCACAATATGGGCAAATAGATGGATTGGAATTAATACCTCTTATCCATTTTGTTAACGTAGAGATGGTTTTCCCAAATTGATTCTCGCAATTCATATTCCATTCAACAACAAGAAACGTGATAATTTCCTTTTTTTTGATCCTTATTAACTTTTGTTTCCATTTTATTTTATAAGGATGATTTCGTAAATCTACTGTAGATACAAAAATATGTTAAAGTATTTCTATCCGTATGCATTGATATATATATGCACACATATATTATATAAGTTATAATGATAATGAATAACTTCAGTTACTGTACAATTTACTAAATTATTAAAAATATCGGTGGCTATTGTCTGGCATCCTGTTTACTCGGGAGGCTGAGATCTGACGATCATGGTTTGAAGTCATCCTGGGCAAGAAAGTCCAGGAGCCTCTTATCACCAAACAACCAACAGAAAATCAGAATTGGAACTGTGGCTCAAAGTAGTAGAATGGTAGCCTTGAGAGAAAAATCTCAGGGACATCATCCAGGCTCTTAGTTCAAGAAGTACAATCTACCCAAATAATATCTATTTAATTTACACCTGCGTAAGTAAAGTATTTCCATCACCCAAATGCACAACCATGCTCATTTGCAAGTTAACTCTGTTTTGTCTGAAGTACCACAAAACATTTTTACTTAAGTTGAAAGCATTGCACCATGGGTTCATTCTATCTCTTTCATGCATTTTTCTGCTCTCTCATGCATTTTTCCACTCAAATATTCAAATCTTACAATTACTCCAATTATTTAAAATCATAGCTTTTTACTTTAATACCCATAATATTAGAGTTTGAATTGAGTGTCTTGTGCCTCCTAAATGGGTGTTCTTATCACTTTGTCATGTCTCCAGCCCTAAATTATCCTGATTATTTTTCAGATACTTGTGTATGATCTTGTTCTCAGTCCATGTTATGTTATTCTTCCTGGAATTTAGAATAACAGGTACATGGCATTGTGTACAGATGTTTCTGTCCAGTCTGGGCTTTAACCTGTATCCTCACAAGAGTAGATTCCCATGTAGTCAGGATTTTCATAAGCTTGTAATAGCTGATGATTTTTAAGTCTTTGCATTTCCTGCAGGTTCATGAGTACTGAATTAATTTGTTTTCTTGGGTTGTTTTGTTTCATTTGAATGTATGTGTTGAGTTGTTCCTACTTTTACTTTTATTTCTTTCAATAAAGTTCTTACCTAAAGTGCTGAGAAACCAATTCTTATTTTTTACAATAGTCAATGTGAACACAATTTATTCCAAAGCAATTACAATAATATTTAAACACCTTCATATCTATGAATTGTATATAAATGATAAGTGCTGCGAAGGGTCTTTTCATTTTCACAGCAGTCTTTGCCATACACAGACAGATCATGAAATATATGAAGATAATAAAACTACAGATGCTAGCAAGGAGAAAAAAAACCTATTATTAATTGTTTGACAGAGGATTCCCTTCTAGTGAAAGAAATACGTTGCTTGATGCAGGATTTCACAAAATTATATTGCTTGGAGGAAGCTAAACAATCATCTAATTCTACAGAATTGAGGGAGATGAATCGACCTGAATAATTTACATTTGGGTCAAATAAAAGTCTGCTTCCAAAAGGAGAGTTGACTTTAGAGAAACATAATGAGTTGTATGTAAATAAGTGCTTAGCTGATTTTGTATATTTGTAAACTAATACAGGGAAATAGATTACAGCACGGTTAAAAAAAGGACTTCGCATTGAAATACTCATTTGTGTGTGTGTGAGAGAGAGAGAGAGTGTGTGTTTGTACACATGCACGCGTACACACGCACGCGCATGTGCTAGTGCTCATTCATTCATTCATCATTCCTGAGGCTTGATAGTGCCTGGGAACTCTCCCTAATCTTTTGTGACCAAGGATAGTGGTTTACCACTTGAGCCATTGTTCCATTTCTGTTTTTTTGGAGATAATCGCATTTATTTTCATGATTGGACTGGCTTTGAATAGTGGTCTTCATATTTCAGCCTCCAGAGTAGCTAGCTAAGCTTCTTCAGCCTCTAAGAAGCTAGTTAAAATTGGGCCTGTCCTCTATGCTTCACTGCTCTTTTATTCTTGTCCTGAGGTGTTCACATGCTTAAGTTATATATATGTCTAGTTGCTTTAAAAAATACTCTTACTGCTTGGCACCAGGGGCTCCCATCTGAACTCTAAACTATTGAGGAAGCTTGAGAACAGAACCCAGGCCAAAATTTTAATGGACTTCCTTCTCAATCTATAGCTTGGTGCATTGGGTTATTTCTACCATCCTGCACTATCTACAGGTTAAGATTAGAAGGACTGCAGAATCCAGGCCAGCCAAGGTAGGAATCTAGACAAGTTGGTGTGCAACTCTTATGCCATTGATAATGGGAAGGCTAAAAAGACAGATCAGGTGCATGTTTTGTGAAAAGGGAACCCCTATCCTAAAATTTACTACTGATATGACACCAGTCTAACAAAAAGAGTACCTCAGGTTGAACACAATTTCCCACAACCAAAATATTTATGGACATTAACATCCAAAACTTAGTATAATCTGCTCTTTGTTCTAATATCAGCTTCATCTGGTTATCATATGATGTGACAATAGTTTCTTCATTAAAGTTTTTATATATTTTAAAAGACCTAGAAAATTCTTTCTCACTTATTCAGTGCAAACGAATGGCAAATTGCCTCATTTCTTACATATTTGACTACCACTATAAATTCATCTTATGATTATTATTAATAGTAACATATTCTGATTTATTACTTTACTTTGTAACACTTTTTAAACTTTTGGCTTCTTGGCTGAGGTTGAAGTATTTAAATAGTATCATCAAATTATATTACTTGGGTACTTTGGGTCAATTTCTAAAAAGGTTTTAACCAATGGCTTCTAGTAATTCTATTGTTTTTTTTTTGGGGGGGGGTTCTGTCCTGGAACCTGAACTCTGGGCCTGAGTGCTGTCCCTTAAGGCTAGCTCAAAGCTAGCACTCTACCACTTGAGCCAGAGCACCACTTCCGGCTTTTTTTTCTGTTTATGTGATGCTGAGGAATCTAACCCAGGGCCTCAAGCATGCAAGGCAAGCTCTCTAACACTGAGCCACATTCCTAGCTCTCTACGAATTCTTAATTGGTATATTAATTAGTTTATTTTTAATATCAATATAATTTTATTGTAAAGGTAATGTACAGAGGGGATACAGTTACATAATTAAGGTAATGTGAACATTTATTATGGAAGGAACATTGTTATCTCTTCCTTTGATTTTTTTGCACACTCAAAAAAAAAAACTACTAAGGTATATCCTGTCGCTATTGTCAAATGGGTACTTTTCTTTCTTTGTTCTTGCATTTTTTATTATAAAATTGATATACAGAGTGTTTACAGTAACTTAAGTCAACTAAAGATTACACTTCATTTTATTTTCTGAATTTCAAATTTTGAACTTATTTTGTTTTGTTTCTTTAGGGTAATTCTTTTTTCAGAGTTGTAGAATTAGTTAATTTAGTTTTGCATAATTTTAACACATGTAAATTATTCAGACATATATTTTGCTTTCAAAATAGTTAACATGTGAATATGTAAAAATTATTTTCTTAAATTTTATATGGTTGGTGAATTTAAATAAATTTATTTTCTCATTATTTCTAAAGATATTTGTGCAGGTAACAAATACTGCATTTTCAAGAAGCATATACTTTATTAAAAAAGGCTTTATATAGTTTTTTTTTTTTTTTTTGTCTGTCGTGGGGCTTGTACTCTGGGCCTGCAAAAGGCTTTATTACCTAGTCACTTTTTGGAAATATTTGTACTTGAATAAAAAAAAAATGTTTGAGCTAGGCATAGTGGTTTGTGGTTTCCATTTTCTAACTATGGTCGGAAGTGTAAATAGGGTTTGTAAATCGGGAGGGACTGAAAAACTATGATACTTTATCATAAAATTTCCAGAGTGAAATGATTAGAGATATAGCCATCCCTAGCAAGATATAGTGCACCTGGTTATCATATTCTAAATCTTGAGTTAAAACACCAGAAACATCAATCTTTTGTCAAAATAAAAGGACACATATTTCAAAATGTTTATTATTTAAGACTTGTTTGCAAAGTTCTCATATCTTTTATTTATTAATTTTCAATTTACTTAATCTATAAGAATCCAAGTATCTTGTGAATATTTTATTTCTTCTAAACTTTTAAATAGTATGAGCAATATTATGATTTCATATATTAAAATACTTTTACTATTTGTGATAATTTTCTCTGTTTAATATGATAATAACAAATGTGTGTATGTGGTGTGTGTGGGTTTATGTGGGTTTTTTGTGTGTGAGTTTTGTGTGTACTTTGTAATGCTTGGGAGATCACACAATTGCTTCACATATGTTAGGCCAATGTTTTAG
>NW_024872377.1:0-18073 GCF_019054845.1 Dipodomys spectabilis | reverse complement strand
TAGTATAATTTTGTCTCAATAAAACAAACCAAGAAAGGAATAAAAAATAAGTCAGAAAGGAACACACAGTTGGAAGTTTGGGCTAATTTTGTCCTTATGTTTTGAGAAGTCAAGTTTCCTATTGAACTGCAACTCATATATAATCCTCAGTTGTGTTTAAATATCGTCTGCATTACAGAACATTACTAGATGCAAAAGAGCTCATGATTCCCAACCAAGAATTTGAAAAAGCAATAATCATTCTGTTAGATTTCAAAGAAATGATGAAGGATTACAAAAGCATAAGCCTAGAGAAATAGGAAAGTTCATTTAATGTAGGATTTGTAGACCTGGCTAAATAAGAATTTAGATTTAAAATAAATATTTTTCTTTGTAATTTAATATTCTATAGGATACTATAAAATTGTTTTTAAGTAGAAGATTGAATTTAAAAATTCACAAATGATTCTAGCATTCTATTTGCCTAAAATATTCTTTCAAGTGAGGTATAATTAGAAGTTAATAGTTAAATTCAACAGTTCATAAGTAACATGATAATATGAATAATCTAGATAAAGTTGCCAAGAAATTGATGTTATTAATTTATAACTTTAGCAAAAGAGCAATTTTTTGAGACTTTGGTGCAACATGGTATGAAGAGAGTAATTGTGTGACATCTTTTTTTTCTACCAATACATAACACAGGAAGAAATTTCCTTAATTATGTACCTCTGTATACAATCAGAAAAATGCTAGGGTTAGGGTTTGTTTTTATTTTGTTTTTGTTGTTTGGTTTGTCCTAGGGCTGAACTTCTTGGCCTGCGCACTGTCCCTGAGCCTGTTTTTGCTCAAGGCTACTGCTCTACCACTTGAACCTCAGTGCCACTTGTGTCAGGCTTTTCGTGAGCAGTTTATTGGAGATAAGAATCTAAGGAACCTTCCTTCCTGGGTGGGATTTGAACCACAGTCTTCAGATCTTAATATTCAGACATTCAGATCTCCTGAATATCTATGATAGATAAAATATATAACTATAAATAATATTTGCAAGTGTTCTGATCTCAAGAATAACACTCAGTGGAAAATGATGCAGCAAAGTTTAGTGTAGTGTTCTTTCCACAATATGAAGGGCATCACATTAACAGAATGTAGTATTTTTTCACAATAGTTATATGCTTGTCATGTTGTGAATTTAAGGAATTTTAAGGTGCACATTACAAGATGGAAATTGTTGAGCTAGGATGACTTTATGGCATAAAAACTTGGGATTGATGGTAATAGAAATAATGGCTTACTTTGATGAACAAATGTTTACTCTAGAGGAATTAATATAGATATTTCATAGTTTTACCTTCTGCCAGACTGTGGCTATTTTTTCTGTTGAATTGAAATATGTAATGCCACATTGAAAACTGTACCTATTGCAGAATTAAATAAAATGCAAACAGGTACTGTTTTGAATGTCTCTAGTATGGCATGCTCAGAATTTGAAAATGAGTAGTTAGTAACAATAGGAATGTTGAAGAACACATATACTCTGCCCTCTTAACAATTACTCAGTTTGAAAAGTTAGGAGTTTCCATAGAATTGAACTATTTCTGTTTTAGTATGAGACACTACTAAAATAATATTTTTTTTCAAAATAATGGCAAGTATATTCTGAAAATATTGTATAGTTTCATAATATTCAAGATGATGCCCCTCTAATAAAGGGGTAATTAATTCAAATTAGTAGCCAAAATGTTCATTTCTTAAAAAGGTAATACACATAGAATAATATTTACTATACCAATACAGTGAAATTATATTTTATGCAGCTCATTTTTAATTTAATTTTATTATCAAGGTGATATATAGAAGGGGTTGCAGTAATTGTAAGGTAGTGAATACATAACATGTTGAACTTTTTACCTGATCCCTCATTTTTCTCACAGTTTTCCTTGACCCCTATACTGCTCATAAGTTGAAATGCAAATTTCCAACATGTTGTTTTTGAGTATTGCTATTGCACTGGTTTGCGCTTTGTTCTTTATATCACCATTTCGTTGTGCCTCTTCCCTTGCCAAATTAAGATAAATGTATATACAACACACAGGATACTGAAATCAAATATAACAGGGGATAAACCAAAGAGAAAACCCAAAAGAAAAAAGAAATTAAAAACAGCAACCACAAACAGAAAACTGTGTTCCCATATCCAGGAGGTCATTTTGCTCATCATCATCTTATATGGTCATACAAACATAATTATTGAGCAATTCTGCTCAACTGCTAGGACTATCCTAGACATTTCCAACTTACTACAAATGAGGAAACCACGGAATCTGTTTCTTTGTGTCTTGTTTATTTTACTTCGTAGGATTTTCCAAGTCTTTCCAGTTCCGTATGAATTTGAAGTATAAAATTCCACCGTGCATACATAAACCACATTTTGTCAATTCGTTAATCTACTGAGTGGCATATTGGTTTAAAACATGACTGCATATAAGTATCACTTAGTGTCATTCAAAAATGAGAGATGGGCCGGGCGCTGGTGGCTCACGCCTGTAATCCTAGCTACTCAGGAGGCTGAGATCTGAGGATCATGGTTCAAAGCCAGCCCGGGTAGGAGAGACCATGAGACTCCTATCTCCAATAAACCACCAGAAAACCGGAAGTGGCGCTATAGCTCAAGTGGTAGTGCGCTTGCCTTGAGCTGAAGAGCTGAGGGACAGCGCCCAGGCCCAGAGTTCAAGCCCCACAACCGACAAAAAAAAAAAAAAACCAAAAGTGAAAAATAAAAAATGAGAGATGCCATTTCCCCAGACATTCTAAAAGCATGATTTCTAAGTAAGATAGGATTTTATGATGGTACGAGTTTTGAAATATCTGGATGAGTCTCATGTATATCTTGCACTGAATTAGGCAGGAAGATATCCAATATCATAGAGGACAAAACTGGTAGTGTCAAAAATATTTCCCTTGTGAAAGATAAAGGAGGCTGCCAGAAGTATAAAGTAGTTCAGATAATTTTGAAGAATTTAGAAATGCAAGCTTAAGTATGTCTCTTTAAATAACAATTATATAAGTGGAAGGGCAAAAGAAGGGGAAGAGAAGAAAATGACTGACAGCAGATCATTGTTCCAAGATAGATTATTAAAAGACATAATCTATAACTTTCAAGTTAAAATGAGACCAATAGAATACATCCCACTTAATTTAGGTACATGCAAAATAATTACTTGGCTTTTTCCTATTTTAATTCTGCAAAACAATTGAAGAATTATAGAAAAGTTATGTGATTGCCATTGCTTCAACCTGAACACTAACTGTGATGAGCCCTTTTTTTCTCACTTTGCAGTTGGAAAATAGACCCTAGTTGATGATGTTGTGGCTGATTAGAATCAGAATTAGGGGCTTGTACTTGTACAATTATCCCAAAATAGGTTAAAGCAGTTTTCCCCCAAGATATTCAAGTACATTGTCTGAATCTGTACTTTGAACACACCCTCACACCTGGGCACATTATTTGAAATTATACTTCAGCATTTCTTGTCACATTCTACTTTGTGTCCTTGTCTTCTTTGGACATTCCTTTTGAGCTCATAGTTGCTCTATTTCCATTTCATCTGTAAAAACTGCTAAGAAAATTGTTCAAATACCACTTCTTCTTTGCACATACCCAGTCTATGTATGAAGGTACATTGTCCATGTTAAGCAATAGGGTAGTACTCACTCTCTGAGGAGAAAAGTTCCACAATATGACCCTATGTCCACTTTAGAGTGTGTAGAATTTAAAGCATTATAAGACAAACTGTGATATTGGAATTGAAAGGCTCCTTATGGATATTTTGTTGGAGCTCATTAGTTTTCCCAAGAGAAATATAAATACCCACAAAATCTGGATTAATATTTTTAATGTTACCACTGTGCGTGCATCCATATTAAAAATTTACACAAATAAAGAAACAAAAAAAAAGCTAAACCATAACAGGTAGATTGACTACGTGCTTATATCAAATTATGGAATAGATTTTGGAAGTATTGCAAATTCCTAACCAGTATGAATTAACTTCCTCTCTCCCCATCACTACACACAAATATTTAAGTGTGAACAGAATTATTTCAAGTAATACACTGTAAATGTTACTGCAATATCATGTGTATATCTAAAATTCCCTTGAAAGTAATAGATTCTACATTCTATTGAAATATTAGTTATTGTATTCTAGGAAACTTTTGGAACAATAGACTGTATATCTTTGAAATGAAAAAGGTCAAAAAATAGCATAAAAGTTTTAGAGTAAGTCTGTCTTCAGCAATGTATATATAGGGAGAGAGATATAGATATAGATATTTTATGTAGAAATACATACATTTTTAGAGATTATTTGTCATCAGAAATATATACATATATCTGAATTTATGTGTAGAATGATGTATATTATAGTGAAACAAAAATCTTAAAACATAATTAAAATTTAAAAAATATATCCAACCAAGCGCCAGTGACTCACGCCTATAATTTAAGCTGTTCTGGGTAATGAGATCTTAGAATTGTGTTTGAAACTAGCCCAGACAGGAAAGTACTAGTTAGGGGGTGGGAAGGTGGCTTAGTGGTAGAGCGCTTGCCTTGCATGCATGAGGCCCTGGATTCGCTTCCTCAGCACCACATAAGCAAAAAGAAAAAAGCAGGAAGTGGCTCTGAGGCTCAAGTGGTCGAGCACTATCCTTGAGCTGAAGGGCTGAGGGACAGCGCCCAGGCCCAACGACTGGACTCCCCCCTAAAAAAAAGTACTTGTTAGATTCTTATCTCCAATTAACCACTAAAAACAGGAATTACCTCTGTGCCTCAAGTTGTAGAATGCTGGCTTTGAGCATAAAAAGGCTTAGGGGTAATGCCCAGGCCTTGTAAACAACAACAAAATATATCACATTAATTTCACAAAAGCACATTTTAACTGCTGTGAACATTTCTTAGAAACATGAATACATGCCCCTGGAAAATGTTAAGTAAAAAGTATAGAATATTTACGTTTATGTTAAAGACATGACTATTTAGTTTGTTTAAGATATTTAGGTAATAATTAGGAATTAAGAATAATGATAATATATTGGGACTGGTCTTTTATTCTATTTTACTATAGTAATAAAATGATATTTGTAATGATTGTATAAAAATACTCTTGTTTGTTATTTGAGTTATAATAAGTAATAAACATTTTTAATTGATTTCCAAAAAAAATCATTTTCTTAATGGTATCAATTCTTTGTAATTTCAAAACAATTAAAAAAATTAGTCCAAGGCTGCTTTGCTCCAAGGCTATAGTAGAACTATTTTGTCTTCACTACTAAACATGGTAATAAGATTCAAAGCTACTATGAAGGCTGAAGCTACTCCATTTTACAAGATTGTTCTCACTGACCTGTATTCCTTGAATTTACATACGAGTTAATTGAGCAGGTGGACCAATATTCTACAGAGATATCTAGATGTTTGATAGTCACTCATATTTTGTACCTTGTAAAAACACATGACCCCAGATATTATATATAGAGAAATGTCTTTAGAGAATACTTGAAACAACTAAAATTAATTTAGGAATAAGTTAAGATTTAGATAATGCTGTAACATAATAAATCTGAATGATAACAACTTGAGCTGTACAACAGAGGAGAGTGAGAGGGGAAAGAATGATGGACCATGTAGGAGCTATATGTCATTGCTATTGTGTTTCAAAAAACAGAAATGAAATTCACATGCAATATATAATCTTTTATTGTATGCATTTTAGTGCTTTGGAAGTAAATTGTACAATAATAGGTTTTCCAAGCCTAATTTTCACAAACTTGCATTTCTTCAAATAGAAATGCTGTAAATTTTAGAACAGACATTAAAATAGATATAAAATTCACTTACAGGAATTTGTCCAGCATACATCCTCTATAGTGTGTCTTTTCAAATTTGTTTTTGGGGATTATTTCCAGAGTCTCACACATACTACTCAAGTGCACTGTCAATGAACTACATTCCCTGTCCAAACAAATTTTTTACTTCTCTTTAATACATACATAGAAGTGTAATGGCTGGATCATATACAATTCTCTTTGACCTTTTGAAGATTTGAAATCTTACTTGCTAAGATGATCGCAGTATTATACAAATCATTCTCCTATGTAGAGCTTATCATCCATCGATATTTTTATACACACAAAACAAGAACTACTGATGCTTTTGCTGTTGCTACTGATCAATGGGTACTTTTGCTTTCTTTGTTCATGAATTTTTATTATAAAATTGATATACAGAGGGTTTACACTTAATTAAGTCAACTAAAGAGTACACTTCATTTTATTTTCTAAAGTTCAAATTTTGTGCTTAAATGTTTTCATTTGTTTCTTTAGGATAATTCATTTTTTTCAGAGTTGTAGAATTAGTTTATTTTTGCATTATTTTTACACATGTAAATTATTCAGACACATATATTTTGCTTTTATAATATTTAATATGTGACTATTTTAAAATTGTTTTCTTAAATTTTATATGGTTAATGATGTTAAATAAATTTATTTTCTTATACTTATAAACATATTTGTCCAGGTAAAAAATACTTACTGTATTTTCAAGAAGCACATACTTTATTAAGAAAGGCTTCATTACTTGGTCACTTTTTGGAAATATTTTTACTTGAATTAAAAAAGTTTGAGCTTGGCATGGTGATTTGTGGCATCAATTTTCTAGCTATGGTGGGAAGTGTAAATAGAGTTTGTAATTTGGGAGATACTGAGAAACTCTGTGACCTTATTATAAAACTATTCAGAGTGAAATGATTAGAGATATAGTCATCGCTAGTGTTATATACAGCACCTCGCTATCATATTCTAAATCTTGAGTTAAAACACCAGTAACAATCTTTTTTCAAAATAAAAGGACACATATTTCAAAATGTTTATTATTTAAACTTATTTGCAAAGGTTCTCATTTCTTCTATTAATTTTCAATTTACTTAAGCTATTAAAATACAAGCATATTTTGATTATTTTATTTGTACTAAACTTTTAAATAGTATGAGCAATATTATGATTTCATATAACATACTTTTACTATTTGTGATAATTTCCTCCGTTTAATATGATAACATCTTTATTCCAAATATGTGTATGTGGTGTGTATGTGTGTGTTTATGTGGTTATTGTGTGTGTGTACTTTGTGTGTACTTTGTAATTTTTGGGAGGTCACACCATTGCTTCACACATGCTAGGCCAATGTTTTACCACTGAGCTATACTGCCTAGTTGTAATCCAAATAGTGTTTTAAATCATGACTTTGAAACTTTCATTCCTAGTATGTTTTATCAAAATTATATATGATAAAATGTGATTCATATTCTATCCACGCTAGCAATTTTTATTGTTACTTAGAATATTCCCACTACCTTTCCAGTTCCAAACTCTTGTGTTTGTTATTGATGAAAGTTTTACTTTGCTTCTTTTCTCTCTTCATTTTTTCCCTTTAGAGTTTAGTTATTCTTTCTCTTATTTCTTTGGGAACTAATTATCATATTACTATTAAAATACCCTTACATTGTAACAGGTATATACAATGCTCTATTTTCTATTTTATTTTTTTCCCATTTTCACCGACTTCTGGTCCAAACTATTAGATGGATTAAAAAGAAACTTGACTTAGGACACTTTACTTTTCTCCTTCTCTTGTCTGTATTTAACTCACTTGTTATAATTTAGGAGATAGATGAAGTAATCAAATAAAAATTAAAATAATAGTAAGTGAGGCTATGAATAGAGCTGAAAAAGATTTTAAATATGATAATAGCTAATTAAAATGCATATTTCTTACTTTTACTCTGTTTTTATGTCTCTCATTCCCACATTAAGAAAGTACATAGAAGGTTATCACTAAATTTATGTAATTATTAAAAATGTATTGAAAGAATATGGGCACAGTGTGGTTTTAGCATATTGAGACTTGTATGGGGTAGTTTGTTTTTGAGGACTTGCAATACGTTGTGATGGAGATGAAGGGAAGCATGTGCTTATTCTGGAAAACTGGCTAGAGGATTGCTCCCAGAAAGATAGTGATGAATTCTTCCAAAAGGTTACAGTAAAATCACTTTCACAACCATCTTCATTAGTGCACTATTCACCATAGCCAAGTTATGGAAACAGCCATGATGCCCTTTGGCGGAAGGATGATTGGAGAAATTGTGTCATATATACACAATTTTATTGGACCTATCCATTATTTGCAAAGAAATGGATAGATCTAAAAATATCTTAAGTAAACGAAGTCAGAGCCAGACACACAAAGGACCCATGTTCTGTTGCGTATTTGGAAGCCAGAATTTTATGCAAGTTAAACAACGTATTAACCAAAGCTTTCATTTTTCAGAGCAATATTTAAAAGGTGTAATTTCTTATAAAATTGAATTTTAATCCAAAAAAATGAATACCAGAAAACTATCACTTGGAAGATGTGAGGGGAAGTCAAATGGAAGGAATAAAGAGAGTTATGGAGTAACAGTGAAGACATTATATTCAATGGAAATAATATGAAACTAGAAAAAATTAAAGTGGGGTGAGGTTTGGAAGGGTAGGAAAAGTTATGTAAAGATCCATTATACTTAAAAAATTCATTTATTGAATGGAAATTCCGGTGTACAACTAGTTAAGATAATAAACACATGATTAAAAACAAGGGAGACATTTGATCTTAAACTGCGTTCTCTTAAACCATGAGTCAATATAATAGTTTCCACCTCAGAAATTTTCTTTGCAGCTATTTTCCTCATAGTGACAGAAAAGTGACCAATGCAATGAATTTCAATACATCACATTGCACATATAATATCACAGTAAAAATGCTAGATTTCATCACATGATAATATAACAGGTAGAATGTGCCAAACGTTAATTGATTGTTTTTCCAAGTACTTTACCTATGGTTTATAATTTAATCCTCACAATAATTCCATAAAATGGAGCTCCTTACATTTTTAATTCTCAGTTGATGATATTGTAGTCTTCAAAGTTGGAATTACTAGTACAGCATTGCACACATGGTAAGTGTTAGCCTGAGGTTCATCTCCCACTGTATCAATTAACCTCATTCTATTTTATGACTAAAATACCAACACTTAGTCTACAAATTCTAGGACATTTTCCCAGAATTATTGTGTACACTCATAATATTTCACTTTATCTTTGTTAGAAAATAGGGAACTGTAATATGAATACTCAAAGTTCATAATCAATGCATACCTCCCTGTTGAAAAGAACTGCTAAAGTATAACATTCTTGATTTCTAGCTCAAAATAGTAGAAATCATATTTTAACCCTTCACTAAACACTGAACTGCATGGGGACCCTATCTTTGTTTAACACTGTCTTACTGAAAATGACCTCCATAATTCCTGATGGAAACAGACAGCAGGTCTTATGGACCAATCATTTCCACATTGTAGCTCAACTAAGTTGTTTACCATTAGAAGTATTTTGATTGCTTTTTATACCCAACATTTTGAGAGAAAGGTACTACTTTAAAATGCTATTAAAGCAAGACAGATATAAAAATCACCTTTGACCCTAGATAAATATTTTATCTTTGCTATAACCAAAAATGCACTCTAACCTATCATTAATGTTAGGAATGAGAGGTTAAAAATAATAGACACCAAGGCCTAAGTATGAATTAAAGACTCTCCATTTTGTGAATACTATTGGTTTAAAAAGACATGAAGGGCTGGGAAGGTGGCTTAGTGGTAGAGCGCTTGCCTTTCCTGCATGAGGCCCTGTGTTCGATTCCTCGAAACCACATAAGCAAAAAGAAAAAAGCTGGAAGTGATGCTGTGTCTCAAGTGGTAGAGCGGTAGAATTGAGCTGAAGAGCTGAGGGACAGTGCCCAGAGTTCAGGCCCCACTACCGGATTCCCCCGAAAAAAAGACATCAACACTACCAAATTTTTTCAAAATTTCTTATGATACTGAAGATTCAATTATAAACTATTAACACTTGATAATAACTCATTTTCATGGGAGTAGAATACAAAACACAAGATTAATCCTAATCATTTTAAAACACCTTTATTTAAACTACAAATTCATTCTTATAACTGCAAATAATCTAAAAATAACTGAAGCACAGTGAGACAAAAAACAATTTAACTGCATCATCTACATTCAAAGGACTGTGCTAATTGAAAACAAAATTATACTAATAATTAGATTACCCAATTCACTTACATTCTTTTATTCTGTTTCTTTTAGTTTCATAAAAACTGTCTTTTCCTAAAATGATGCATAAAAAGCCTATATACCCACTTACATTTTCAGATCTTAACAATATTTATTTCAGAAATGTCTTTAGCTGTACAGTCAATGAACTAAAATAATAGTAAAATATTTAAATGGTTTTCAGAAATTGCAAGACTAGATCTTGGATGTTATTTATATTGGAAAAGATATTCTAAAAGCCTTATTTGTTAAAGTTGTGATAGTTACTCCCACAAAAGAACTATTAATGAAGAAACCTTTGTATGTACAAACTTCAAATGCATCCACAATCTGGAGGTGACACATGTTTTTGTTTGTTTTTTTGAAATATATATCTAACAAGAATAGCCACAATACTGATTTTCAGTCAATATGATGGGATATACAAATCTTAAAAATACAGGGTTTATTATCTTAGTGTGAATAGATACGATATTACAAAGAAAGTTATTATCAACAGAAATCCAGAAAGAGTTTATCCACCTTGCGTTTCACAGAAATAACCAGAGAGTAATACCTATTTGTGCAAGTTGGTCAAAATCACTCCATGAGTATTTCTTGAAAATATAAGCAATTTAAGAGGTCAAATACATATTTTGAACTGACAGTCTTCTTACAGTAATAACTTACTACCCAATTATATGTGTGTCTTTTTAACTAATATATACTAAGCGCTGAAAATTATCTCTTTTATCTAACTTAATGTTGTAAATGCTTTGATTATGATGATGTTATTAACAAATAAAATGTACAGAAGGGTGGTTCCACTGAAATGACAGGACAGAACACTGATAAATAAAAAGCATTGCAACACAGCTCTTTTCAGCCTCATCCTGTTCAAATTGGCAAGCAACATTGCAACAGCGCGCACACACACACACACACACACACACACACTTAAACACACATGTGTGCACATGTACACATATATACACATGCCAAATTCAGGGGTTTTTGTACAAAAAATTTCAAATAAAATATTAGTGATTAGGACAAATGATAATTTGCCTTATTACAAAATAATACATATTCCAGTCACCAGGGTTGTTACATTTTACCTGCCCCTCCACATGTGACCACTTATTTTATTTTAGGTAATTAACTAATTCATTCCTTCATTAGTTAAATACTAATACTAGAGCTTGAACTCAGGGTCTAGCTCTGTCCCAGAATTTATGATTTTTTGTTTAGTTTTCTCAAGGCTAGCATTTTATTGCTTATAACACAGCTCCATTTCTAGCTTTTGCTGGTTACTTTCAAACCAGAATCTAATGGACTATTTTTCTTGGTCTGGTTTCAAACCACAAACATCAGATTTCGTCTATCTGATTAGCTAGGAATAAAGACATGAGACACTAGTGTGGCTTCTACTTTTTCTTATACTTATCTATTGCACATACTTAGGTAGCAATTTAATACTGAGAGTATAGAAGCAAGATTTACAGTGATTATATTGTTCTGTCAGAAATTTAAGTTAGTAATGTAAATTTCTTCTTAAGACCATACACAAAAAATACTTAAGAAGAAATCTGATGATGATGTGTGTGTGTGTGTGTGTGAGCTGCAATATGTTTCCCATATAAGCACTGTGCAGGGGTGTCCAGCCATTCAGATTTATTGCATGAATATCTGCCTTGAGCTACTAACTCATGGACAATGTCTAAGTGTCCACTCTAGGCTTCCCGATGAAGAGGGCTATACTCATCCTCATCCCTAGTATTCAAATGAGTGGCCTTTTTGGAAAGTAGTGTCCACAGTGTAGTAAGCTACAAGAAAATCACTCTACCACTTAGCCACCTTCCCAGCCCAAGGATTAAGATTCTTGTCTGTAATTTGGTCAAAGCTATGTCTCTTTATGTAGGCGACTAAAAATGTATGTACTAATTTCAAGTAAATACATAAATTCTATTTCCATCTTTTAACAAATAAAAAATAAATTTGTTTGCTCTGTATATAGATCAGAAACATTGATTTTGTGGCTAACTAGGTAATTGCACATCTGTATCTCTCTTCCTCTCTCTCTTTCATGATTTTCATAGACAATATGGTTGCTCCATAATTGTCCTAATTTATTTTGCTTTTATATATTTGGTTGCATCATTTCACTTTCTGCTCTACCATTTCCCAAATCAGCACCACATAAACAGAACCACAGAAGTGATTCTGTGGCTCAAGTGGTAGAGCGCTTGCCTTGATTTGAAGAACTCAAGGACGGTGCCGAAGCCCAGAGTTCAGGCTCCACAACTAATTTAAAAAAAAGAATCTAAATCCTTGATAATTCTAGGAACAAATATGACTGAAATCAGTTGAATCACACTTTTCCTGCACAATGAAAGAAAAGGTCCAGGCTAGGAAAGCAGCTAGAGAAGGCAGACAGATTGTATCTATGAAAAAACTTTGTGGAAAATGGTATCGAGGATCATTTACTGGTGATCCACTTGCACTGGAAGCATGATGCTGAACTCTTGCTTTCTGATTCTGAAATATTGCTTTGATCATTATATTCTCCAAGAAGAAAAATGAAATTTAACTGATATCAAAGGAATATTAATACATTTTGACTTCTCATTAAGCATCTTCAATCATCAAAATTACTTTAAGACAATAGATAGGATTACTTTTTTAGATGAAAACCAGTGTCTTTAAAAAAACAAGGAATTTAAATAGTCATGCAAAGGACTTCTATTTTACTACTGTACATTTTTTTCTAATGTTGGGTACCAATAAATAATGCATCTATTAGAATGCTCTTAAAGTTCATATATTGTATAGTAAGTTCTCTTAAACTATATCATGGTATTTCCCAAATATTTTACGTAGAAGGCATTGTTTCCTATTTTCTCCTTCCTAGAATAAGCTGCACATGAATACACCACTGGTCCTCATTTTCAGTCTATGCATTTGAATACGGAGGAAAATCTTTCCTCTGCTCTCCATCAATTCACTACTCTCCAGTTAGAATAATTTAGTATAGTAAAAATGGAAAAAGAGAAAATAAATCATGGTGAAAAAACATATGCAGAAAATTAACTGGATTTTTCTGACCATTTCAACAAACGTGAACTATTGGGGAAATACATGGGCATCTCATTCCCACTGGTACTCAAAGTCTCTGGTTAGGCAATTCTGATGAAGACAAGGAACGAGGTGAAAACGTGAGGAATGGTATCAATTGCAAGAAAATAATGGAGAAGAATCCATGCAAATTTCTTCTTTGGTATGCCGAAATTAATCGCCTTACTACAGTGCCGAGACTACTTTCCAAAAAGTGCACTCATATGTATACTAGGGATGAGGTAAGTATACCCCTCTTCATCGGGAAGCCAAGAGTGGACATTTAGACATTGTCTATGAGTTGGTAGCTCAAGGCAGATATTCATGCAATAACTCTGAATGGCTTGGCACCCCTGCACAGTGCTTATATGTGGAATAACACCAGAATGGATTCGTTCTTACTTCATCATGATGCAGATACCAATCCCCAAACTAAAGGCCTCTTGACACCCTTGCATATTGCTGCTGGGAATAGAAATAGCGAAGATATGCTGTATCTCCTTCTGTTGAACCATTATATCAAACCAGGTCTGAAGAACAACTTGGAATAAACTGCATTTGATATTGCCAAAAGGATAAGTATGTATCACTACCTCTTTGAAGTTGTGGATGGCTGTACATATTGTTCTCCTATGTAGAAATGGTTTGGTTAAGTTTCTTAAATTTCAAAAGTGCCAGTCCATACTTTGTGTTCCTATAAAATATTTTCATATACAAAGCAACAGCAATATCTTAATTTAAAAATTCATGGATTCCATAGTATTCTTCCACGTGAATTGCCTGACTTTGATGTCAAAATGTATTCAAGAGTTGTTTGTATGCATCTATAATGATTTCTGCAGAGCTTGTGATTTTTTTCATTTTAACTTATCGGTTGAAATGAATAGTATAGAAACTAAAGATATTCCTGGTGCTTGTCTACAAAAAGTATCTATGTTTGTATAAACTCCATAATCTATTTCATTGTCTTCTAGATATAATACTTTGAAGTCTACATTGTTATATAATATATACCTTCATTAATAAATGTGTCCTTTCAGATTACATTCCATACAGAAAAAGTTTAAGATTCCTTTTTCCTAGGTCCTTATATTATTTTATTTCTTTTTTATTTTTTTTCTTTTTTTAACAATTAAAATTTTTTTAATTGTGAAAATACCATACAAAAGAGTTACAATTACATGGGCAATATAATGAGTACATTTCTTATCAAGAATTGTTGCCTCCTCCTTTGTTTCCCCTTCCCATCCCTTCCCTTCTTGCACCCCCAACCCCTCACCTCCGCCTAATCTCCCCCTACCCACTACCCCCGCCTCCCCTCCACCAGGCCAAAATTGTAAAGTTCATTTTTCAACAAAATAACTTGTACATATCGTTGTTGCAAGGGTCCACCTGTATCCCTATTTAAATGATTTGTTTTGTCCCTTCCCCTCCACAAATTATCCCAACATCTAATACACTGAAAGCAGGGGTTAGACCGTAGGGTAGGGACATACAAAGCAACAAACAAATAATTTTATGAATGTGATAGAAACAACCACATGAAAGAAAAAACATTTTTATATACCTTCCAATCCTTCCTCCTCCGCCCCACCCAATCTTCACCGCCACCCCACCCCCTCGCACCAAAGTTGTAAAGTTCATTTTCGACATAAAAACTAGTACTTCTCATTGTTGAAACGGGTCCATCTGTATCCTTATTTAAACGACTTTTTTTCCCCTTCCCCTCCACAAAATATAACGACATCAAATACAGTGAAAGCAGGGGTTATACTGTGGGGGAGGGACATATAAAGCAACAAACAAATAATCTCATAAATGCGTTAGAAACAATCACAAGAAAGAAAAAAAAACATTTGAATACATATATTAGGGTTCATTTCCCTAACATCACCTTATCTGACCTTTTCTGCTTGACTCAGACATATACTAGATATTGCAAATAAGCGAAACCATGGGACCTATGTTTCTTTGGGCTTGGCTTACTTCATTTAATATAATTTTTTCCACGTGTTTCCATTTCCTAACAAATGGGGCAATGTCATTCTTTCTGATGGAGGCATAGAATTCCATTGTATATATATACCACATTTTCTTAATCCATTCATCTACTGAGGAGCATCTGGGTTGGTTCCATAAGTTAGTTATAATAAATAATGCTGCAATAAACATAGTTGGGCTGGTAGATTTAGTGTGGTCTTGTTTGTAAACATTTGGGTAAATGCCCAAAAGTGGGATTGCTGGGTCATAGGGGAGCTCTATGTGTAGTCTTTTGAGGAACCTCCATACTTCTTTCTAACGGGTTTGAACAAGTTTACACTCCCACCAACATCCCCTCCAGCATCTGTTGTTTTTAGAGTTCTTGATTTTTGCCATTCTAATTGTAGTGAGGTGGTATCTGAATGTTGTTTTGATTTTCATTTCTTTTATTGCTAGGGAGGTTGAGCATTTCTTCATGTGTCTGTTGGCCATCCTTCTTTCTTCTTCAGAGAAGTTTCTGTTTAAGTCTTTAGCCCACTTATTTATTGGGCAGTTGTTTCTTTGAGGATTTGTTGTTGGGGGGTTGATTTTTTGAGTTCCAAGTATATTTTAGATATGAGACCCTTGTCCCTTGTATGGCTAGTGAAGATCTTCTCCCAATCTGTGGGCTTTCTATTGATCTTGCTAGCTATGCCCTTTGCCATGCAGAAGCTCTGCAACTTCATGCAATCCCATTTGTCCAAACTTTCTTTGATTGTTGTGTTTCTGGGTCTCTATTAAGAAAATTTCGGACTGCACCAAGGAGACCTAGGTTTTCTCCTATTCCATCCTGTAATGTTTTCAGAGTGTCTGCTTTGACTCTGAGGTCTTTGATCCATTTGGAGTTGCTTCTGGTGCAGAGTGACATATAAGGATCTAGCTTTAGTTTTCTAAAATTAGTTAACCAATTTTGCTAGCACCATTTACTGAAAAGGCTGTCTTTCTTCCATACTATTGTTTTAGCTCCCTTATTGAAGATTAGATGGCTATAGGTCTGTAGGTTCATTTCTGGGTTTTCAATTCTATTCCATTGGTCCAGAGATCTGTTCTTGTGTCAGTACCTTGCTGTTTGGATTACTATGGCTTTATAGTAGAGTTTGAAATTTGGTATTTGTATTCCTCCAGCAGTTTTCTTTCAATTGAGGAGCGTTTGTGCTATTCGGGGTCTTTTATTATTCCATATGAATTTTTGAATTGCCTCTTCTATTTTCTTGAAGACTGAGTTTGGAATTTTGATAGGTATTGCATTGAATTTATAGATAGCCTTGGTAAGTATTGCCATTTTCACGATGTTGATTTTTCCAATCCAGGAGCATGGGAGTTTTTGTCATTTTCTATGTTCTGTTTTGATATCCTTTGCCAAGTTTTTACAGTTTTTATCATAAAGGTCCTTCACTTTTTGGTTAAGTTAATTCCAAGGTATTTTATTTTTTGTGGGGCTATTACAAATGGAGTTGCTTTCCTAATTTCACCAACACTTTTATTCTTGCCATACAGAAAAACCATTGATTTTTGGGGTTAATTTTATACCCCGCTACTTTGCCAAAGTTTTGAATCAACTTGAGTAATTTGGGAGTGGAGTCTATGGGATTCGTTAAATACAAGATCATGTCATCTGCAAAGAGGGAGAGTTTTATTTCTTTTTTCCCTATTTGGATCACCTTTATGTTTGCATCCTGTCTTATTGCTGTAGATAGGGATTCTAATACAAGATTGAAGAGAATTGGCGATAGTCGACATCCTTGTCTTGTTCCTGAGTTAAGAGGAAATGACTTTAGTTTTTCACCATTAAGTATAATGCTGGCTGTAGGTTTGTCATATATAACCTTTATTCTATTGAGGAATGTTCCATGGATTCCTAATTTTTCCAGAACCTTCATCATAAAGGGGTGATGGATCTTGTCAAATGCTTTTTCTGCATATATTGAGATAACCATGTGGTTCTTATCCTTGCTTCTCTTGATGTGAGGAATTATATTAATTGATTTGCATCCCTGAAATGAATCCTGTTTGATCATGTTGAATGATTTTCTGGATGCATTGTTGAAGACGATTGGCCATAATTTTGTTGAGAAGTTTTGCATCAATGTTCATCAAAAAAAATGGGTCTATAGTTCTCTTTCTTTGATGAGTCCCTGCCTGGTTTGGGATGAGGGTGATGATGGCTTCATAGAATGTGAATAGTGAACTTTCTCTTTCAATTTCATTGAAGAGTTGGAGTAGTATTGGTGTGAGCTCTGCGTTTAAAGGCCTTGTAGAATTCTGCTGTAAACCATCTGGACCTGGACTTTTCTTAGGTGAGAGGTCTCTTATTGCTGTTTCTATTTCAATGCTTGATAAGCTCCAGTTAAGATGGTTTAACTCATCTTGGTTTAGTATTGGCATGTCAATATTTGCTAGGAAAAAGTCCATTTCTGCCAAGTTCTCAAACTTATTAGCATAAAGTTTTGCGAATTATTCCGTTATAATATTCTGAATCTTGGTTGTTTCTGTGGTGATGTTTCCATTCTCATCTCTGAGTTTATTGATTTGGGTGTGTTCTCTTCTTTTTGTGATAAGATTTGCTAAGGGTCTGTCAATTTTGTTAATTTTTTCCAAGAACCAACTCTTTGTTTTGTTGATTCTTTCTATAGTTTTATTGGATTCTAATTCATTTAATTCTGATTTAATTTTAATTAAAATGAATTAATTAAAATAATTATTTCTTTCCATCTATTATATTGGGGTATATCTTGCTGCTCTTTTTCAAGGAG
>NW_024872376.1:0-17748 GCF_019054845.1 Dipodomys spectabilis | reverse complement strand
GGGGATAGGGTCTACTAGTTAACTATGGGTTTATCAGGATGTGCAGGACAAGAGTTAAGTCACATACAGAAGAACAAAAGAAAGGAAAAGGTGAAAAGGATAAGATAGGGAGAAAAAAAAGATCAGAAGTTCAGTAGAGCTAGACAAAAAACAAAAAGATAATTAAGAAAGAAAGAAAAAGAGAGAGAAGACAAGAAAAGAAAGGAAAACGTACATTCATGTATTCCTAAAATAAAAATTATAAGAGGGAAAAAAAGTTACTGGAAAACAATTATTTTTTCAAAAAAGGCAAAAATTAAAGATTAATAAAAGTTTTAGAAAAGGAAAAAAAAATGTTTTATATTTATAAGGTACCAAAAAAAAAAAGAAAAAAAGAAAAAAGAAAAGAAGAAAAAAAAGTTCTTTGATTTTTTTTTTTTGATATTTGGGAGGGGTGGGAAGAATCCTGTATCTCCCTTTTGTCTGTAACCAGACTCTTGTTGGAGTCTCTGGTCAGCTTGAGGTCCTGTGGCTTGATTGGTTTCTTAAGTCAGTTTGTTCGAACAGGCAGAAAAATGCTCTGCTTTACCCAAGATTTTGAGATCCCCCTCCCAGGTTTGTTTAACGGGAGGGTGATCTGCTTTGAGAATCACAAAAGAGGGGTGATGAGGCTAGTTTCTGGTAGAGTTGAGGCCTTTCAACAAACAGTAGCTTTTCCCTGGGGCTATTTTGTGAAAAATTCACAGAGCCCACCCTGGAGCCATTCTCAGGGTTTCTGTTTTTCAATTGATTGTGGAGGCTGCTAGAGGGAGGGGCAGCCTCTGGCTCTGGTTACCCAGTGAGGAAAGCCACTCCAATGGCTGGTGCCTGAGCTGGGTGACTTTTCCCTGGATGGAGCTGAGTCTGTCAGGTCACTTCGCCGTTAAGTTCTTGTGACCTGTTAAATAACTCGTTTTATTCCAAGGCCTGAGTTGGAGCTAGCAGCTCCTCCGAGCTTTGTCGGTATCCAAGATGGAGATCACCGGTGCTGGGGGGGGAGGGGTGCCCTTCCCTCCTCTGCTCCCTGAGAAGGAGTGAGGATGTCGGGCTTCTACTCATGCCGAGTCTTGGATCTTGGGTCGTCTCTGGTCTGCAAACTGCAGGATGAAGATGTCCGCTGCTTGTCGGTTCTTGCTGGTGTTGAGTAGATTCCTCTCACCCGCTGCTTCTGGCTCCTTCGTCCCGGACTCTCTGTGTGAGCACTCAGGTATGGCCGCGGCTGCAGTCGCCGCTGCAACCCTGCCGCCGCCGCAGCGGCTGCTGGCAGGTGCTCAGATGTGTCTCCTTGTCTTGGCTTCCCCTCTCTTGTCTAACTCTCTGTCCTGTGATGGCACACTTCCTGTGATTCTCTGGCTTAGGACTGTTCACTGGAACTCTAAAACTGCTTTCTATGCGAGAGCTTGTTCAGATTCCAGCTTCTCCTCCGCCATCTTCCCAGAACTCTCATAACTGTTTTTCATTTCTTGCATCTGAAGAATGAAAAATATGGAATACTTCACAAATTTTCATATCATCCTTGTGCAAAAGCCATGTTAATCTCTGTATTGTAATTCAGGTAGACATGCTGCTGAAGCATGTAGTATCTTCTAAATTTACATAGTTAATGATGCAAACTTAAGATAGGCATATATCCTTGGTTGCCTATTTGCAACCAGGAAACATATTGTTCCCAAATTTGCTATTCATCTTATTTCTGCAAAATTCTGTGTATGGTGGAAAAAACTTATATTGTTTGTTCAATTGCTCACATTTGCAATTTTTTGTCAATAACTATTTTAAGTCTTTTTCATTTGAAATTTGATCATACTTTGAAGCCTTCATAGCTAGGTCCAAAGGTGATGGATTTTCAAGTACTTATTTTTTAACTGATTTAGCTTTGTGGAGCTAATGGATTCAAAGTAAGCCTTGCTTAAGAGCTACTTCTAAACTTCTGCAGCTTAAAATTTCACAAATGAGGGCTTACTGGCACAAATGTCTGCCTGACCCTTTACCCTTGCTCCATGTAAGAACAGACCTACCAGAATATCTTACCCTGACAGCATAGATTGTCTTATTGGAGCAAAACTAATCTTAGTTACAAAGGATCATAAAGTGATGAACAGTTCAGACAGAACTGTTCAGACTAAGCCAGGCGCTGATGGCTCATGCCTGTAATCCTATCTACTCAGGAGGCTCCAGGAGAAGTCCATATGTTTCTCCTTGTTATTAGGCCTTAAATTGGTAATGTTTTAATCACAGTGTTTCCTCTTGCCTCTAGGCTATACATCTCCGAATGGTAAAGCTTTAAGTTTAATTCTACCAAACACTGAGGTAGAGGTAATGGAATAATATTTTAAAACAGTTGCCTTTGTTACCTTAACCACAAGAGAACAATGCAAAGCATTTTCTTATATTATATATACTTATATATTTTATATTTATGTGCTGATTTTATATTTCACACAGTGAATCTTACTGGAATTAATTTATAATTTGACAAATTAATTGATATTTATTACAATAAATAGATTGGAATATAAATAATCAGGATTAGAATATATATTAGAATATAAAAAGTATCAATGCAATGTTTTCAGTATAAACTTGTGATACCTTCTAATTGTTCTTGGTTTCTGAGTTCACATGGTAAAAAAAACAATGTTGTTTTCTTTATTCTATAAGGGATTTTACTCTGCTGCTCTGTTTATTGTTTTAACTCGCTGGTCCCAAACTGTTTTTCTCCATATTTCTGAAGCATTGCTACTGATTATACTCAAATTTTGCTGATATGATGTCTAAAAGGTATTATTCTTCCACAGGATCCATGGGTCCTAGGATCCCACGTCTCAGTTACCTGCATCATTAAATAACTAGGGCAAGAGATCTCACCGAGGCCCATGCAACATACCAACAGAAAGTAATTGAAGACCCATCTTAATTTCTCATTTCCTATATTTCAGGGGCCCAATTCCTTAAAATGCAGGAATTAGCAGTAAGCACTTGGGAAATGCAAGGCAACTTAAAATGCAATATGAAATCACAAAATGTGTAAGTACAGTAATTCAAACTTTCTATTTTCAGATGACCATCCCATAGGAGTGAACAAGACCACAAATGTCACAAAATGATTTGTAATACCCCTCTTCTAATGATTAATGAATGATTTCAGTCCAGCATCATCAGGCCAAAAAATAGTTCCTGGAAAGATAGATCCATAATTGATCTACCAATGCTAGGAATATTTGTCATACAGTTCAAATATAATTCAGAAAAAACATTGATTGAGAAGAACCTTATTGCTTCAAAACACTAGTACTTCAGTCAAACTTGGTTCTGTAGTGTAAAAAGGTTGTCATTCTCAAACCAATGATAACCTACATTTAATCTCCTGAAAGTATATTCCTTTTCAAATAAACTTTTAAAAACACATTTGCCAAAATAACACTTTACAAGTAGATGATATTTAGTGACATTACTAGTTTTTCAAGTGTAGGGAGCAAGTTAAAATAGAGTTGATTTATTTACCCAGCACTAATGCCAAACAGGTTCAACCATTCATTAAAGTGAAGAAATAGGACCCCTCACCATTTGTGTTTTTCAGTAGGTGCTTTCGAAAATTTGTTAAATAGATCAGCCTCACATATTTCAAACCAAAACATTAGCTAATAAAGTAAATTTCATCACAAAAAAATACTTTTTAAAAAGTCATGAATAGTTGCCCTATCATATGGTGTTTTATGTTTTCCCTATCTGTCTAACATAGTAAGAAATATGACTTTAAGTCTTGAATATGGGTACTCATCAGAGATTTGACAAACATAAAATCTGTCTTCTTTCTCTATCATATTCCTCTACAGTAGTAAATTTTAGTTTTCTTCTTTTTCCAAAACTCATAGGTAGTAGAAAATATTATCCCATGTAAAATAAAATAATCACAAACCACTTTACAAAGCCATAGGAATACATTCTCAGCCATTTTTAAACTTTCTTGTTGACTACAGATTAATCTTCCAAATGGAGGGGAATAAAATCAGGTCTAGGTGCTTCGTGTCTCCAGGCTTGCAAATTGTTACTTCAGATGAATGAATTATGGAAATATAAGCTGACATCAGTTTAAGTATATGCAGAATTGAAACTCCATGGAATGTATATAAACCTTTCAAAGTAGGAGCAGACAGTTTAACAGAATGACTATCAGGAAGTTGAAACCAGAGAGGAATAATTGTAAAGACATAGAATGAATGAAAAATGGCACAAGGGTCAAGTATAGCTAGAATACTCAATGTACACATGTGAGAAAGTAAGTGGTAAATCGGAAATAAATCTTGTAGAAGGGGTTGGTTGAGAAGGATAGAAGGAGTGACTCTGATCCAGGAACATTGGACAATTAGATGGAGATACTTAATTGAAACACACTAGCACAACCTTTTGTAATTCAGTGAAAAAATACAACAAAAAACACAAACACACAAAAAGCACAACCAAACAGCAATCTCTATAGAGTATGATGATGACTTCTCAAAATTTTAAATAGTTAATGAAGGACAATCTTGTGAAAAGCATACAAAGTTGTTTAAAGTGGGCAGTTTGGGGTAGAGGAGAATTTTTAACAGATTTAAATAGATTGTTTTAGGTTATAAATCACCTATATCTGCTGCAAATATTTTCTTCTGCATGTTCTCTTGGTCTGAACTGTATACTCCAATCCTGAGCCACACTTGATAGCTTGTAAAGATAGAATGGAAGAAACAAGATCAAGAACCCATTACTCCACCGGAGAGGAAACAGTCCTCTCTGTTTTCTCTCATTTCTATTGACTACTTTCATTCATAAGTTTATGTCAAGTGATTTGCATTATATATTTCCTTCTTTGTTCTGGCAAAGTAATTGTTCAAAATAATTCAGTAAATATTATATTCCATTTTTTCTATCATGCTGTTTACTTATCCAAGCGAGTCCATTAAACTTTCCACTTGCATTTCGGTGCCACGGAAACCCAGCATCAATGTTAATGAGGACAATCTCTAATGTAAAACTTTGTCTCCAAAATACCAGTCCAAGAAGCTGTGATCACAAATATTTAGCTATACTTTTTTCTTTTTTCTTTTACCTTGAGAGTCTTCTTGTGTCTAAAGTGCCCTCAAAAATCAGTACTCCACCAATTTTTGGTTCAATCACTTCTAACCTCAAAGATATATTTTGCTAACAATATGCTTAGAGGAAACCGAAGAATACTCCACTTTTATCTTCTCTCTTAAGATTCTCCTTAGATACCATATCAGGAATATTGAAGTTATTCTTTGCAAAATTATTTCAATAGATTATTTTTCTATCCGTCTTGCATTTACTCAAAAAGTTGTATGGAGAAGAATAGAGTATAATCACCCATACCTTGGATGACAGTATCTGTTACAAAAGGACAATGCTCCTATGTCTTATTTCTCTGTCCTCCTCTTAGCTCTTGCGTGATTTCCCACTTATCACAGATTCTTGGCTTCAAGCCTAGTGAAGGTGAAGGACTATAAGGGCCTCCCCCATTGCTACATTGTAGGGCTAGATCTCCAGCATGAGGTAATCATGAACGACGCACACAAGGAACACATGTTGGGAGAACAGACTTAAGCATGTCTGGTTTATTTCTGCACAAGGGTTGGGATTTTATAGCCCCAGCTTTCCCAACCTCCGGAGTCCTTGCCAGCCAATTACTTAGCAGGGAGTTGATGATGGGCACTGCTTGGTGACAGGCACTGTTTGGTCCCCTTGGGGCATGTAGGGATCTTGGATAGCTCATGGCTGGCAAGCTAGGGGGACATGACTGTGGGTCACATCTCTATTAGCAGGAGGTGTGCTTCAACAGCTACTCTAGCTGACTCAACCAGATCTGGCCGGCTCTACCCACAAATTTCCCCTTTTCTTTTAAAAGGACCGTCATTATGGTGACCCGTCGTTGGAGGCGTTTTTGCCGGGAGTGCCAGCATTTAATAATTCCTAGGAGAGAAAGCCCTACAAGTGCAAGGCCTCCCCAGATGACCAGAGAGGATGGCGAAAACCATTGTTGTAACTTTTTAAGCACTCGTCTAAAAAGGAGGCAGTGGGAATAAGCTGTATGGTGGTTTGGTTTAGGCGGGTAACATCATGCAGCAGGTTTGGGGTGAAGTTTAAGTACTTAAGGGACCAAGGGCCTTTGATGTAGTTACTAAGTTCAGTGACATTGGGTGCAGGAGTGGAAAGCTGACAGACAGAAGTAGTCATTGCATTATATAGTCCTCCTTGTTGTAATCGAAGAAACGTAATCTGTTCTTGGAGCAAGTCTATTTGTTGTTGGAGCACAAGGAGGCCTCCCTTAAGATGATTGGCAACTTGTAAATGTTGTAATTCTATGGATGACAGTTGAGGGATGAGCTGGTTTATCTGTTGCACAGTGGACACGCTTTGGGACAGCAATATAGCAGCACTGGTAGATGAAGCCACTGTAGCGATGATTTCAGACCCGATTGCAATGATCAACCTAATGCTCATTTAGTGCATGGGCGAATTAATTGAACCTGGGAAAACTGAGAGTCATTAGTAGCCAGAACAATAAATGGGGGAACACGTACCAAACCTGCAAAAGGCTATGAGTCATTGGGTTTCCAGTGATTGCTGAGAGTGCAAGTAGTGGAAGAGTTGTCTCCTAGACAAAAAAAGAATGGGGCTCTAACCACTACCATTCCTGACACCTGGTCGTATACATATTGGTTACAGCAACGAGTATTGGCCAATAGGAAAGGGGACAAATCGAGGCAGGAATGTGATGAGCAAACGATTGGCATGGTGGCTCCTAGGTCTCCCAATCGTCCTCTTGAAGAGTCAAAAAACTCATTTAGATTTTGAGGTTTGGGATCTTTTTCAGATTGGTTGTATATAGCCGGGGAGAGGGACAACGAGAGCTCCCCAAACACTTTGCCTTGCTAGGAA
This sequence comes from Dipodomys spectabilis, assembly GCF_019054845.1. NCBI lineage: Eukaryota > Metazoa > Chordata > Mammalia > Rodentia > Heteromyidae > Dipodomys > Dipodomys spectabilis. The sequence continues at coordinate 10,794 of NW_024872376.1, read as the reverse complement.
TTGGCACAAAGGCTAATCACTAATTCCTCAAGAGGAGTGCATATAGTGCCAAAGCTATCAAACTCCCTGCGTGGGCACAACTGCATATGAAAATGTATGTCAGTAGCCTGATGACAATTTTTTTCCAGTGGGACAAATGGGGTAGGGTCCTGTGTAGTTCCACCATCCCATCCCATGCGTTACTGTTGCGAGGGGGATGGTACAGCCATCAAATTGCTTTATCATCTCGTTTGAAAAACAAAAACAGATGGCTCCCTTCCATCTAAAAGTAAGGTTTGTTTTTTGATGCCATAAGGCGTCTGCTGAGAAAGGAAGGCCAACCCTGCCATTGGAAGAAAGCATTTGTGATCATTAAGATTTGGGGGCTGGGCACTAAAGTTATCTTACCCTGCCTGCAGCAGATTGAGAATTGGCTGTAATAATGGCACACAATAGGAGGAATAGAGTACCATGCCCCGGGTCAGGGTCTGGGGCCATAACCTGGGCTTGTTCAACCAATATCTTTAGGTCTCCCCAAGTGTTGGCATGGGCTCTAGCTCGAGGTTTGTGTCTCCTCCTCCTCGCACTGTTCAAGCATAGCTGACGCATCTTTTGCTTAGGTGGTGACGGTTGGTCAGACAACTCCAGCTGGGATCCAAACAGGTTTATCACTCGTGTCTGGAAAGATACAAGCAAATCCTGTCCCTTGTGCCATTAAGGGAGCAGGGCCCTCCCATTTTCTTGTGATGGGGTCCCTCCATCTATCCAAAGGGACCAGAGTAGGTGTTTCATGAGTCCCCAGTACAGGGAGGTGGGGGTCCCACATGTGGTGGGTGTGAATGTTAAAAAGTTTTTTTACTATAAGGCAATAATTTAATTGTGTTTGGGGATTTTTAAGCCCTAGCCCCTCCAGTTCCCCCTTTTCTTTTAAAAGAATGGTCTTGATTTCTTTATGACTGTGTTCAACAATGGCTTGCTCTTGTGGGTTATATGGAATACCTGTCTGGGGTGTAATGTTCCAAAAGGTACAAAATTCACAAAAATGTTTGGAGGTGTAAGCAGGGCCATTGTCTGTTTTAAGGGTCCAAGGAACTCCCATAATTGTAATGGCATGTAGAAGTGACTTAACAGCGTGCCTTTTTTTTCACTGTTAAGGCTAAAGCAGTTATAAAGCCTGAGAATGTATCTATGCATTCAGGGATGTATTATTGTTTACCGAATTGGGGGATATGGGTTATGTCCATTTGCCATGTGCTATTGGATCTAAGGCCTCGTGGATTTGTTCCCATGGGTTGAAGTGATCCTAAGGGTAAAAGAGTTGCACAAGAGGAGCAGGACCGAATCATGTGCTTGCATTGTTGGTGTGTTAAATCAGGAAATAACTGTTTGATAGTAGCTGCCGATAAATGAAAATGATCATCTAACGTTCGGGCCTGGTCCATGCACATATTTGTGAGTAGTACAGTTGGTGTGACAACACGATCAATGGCTTCATTACCAGCAACTAGGGGTCTGGGGAGGTTAGTATGAGATCTAATGTGTTGAATGTACCAGGGTTGGACACGATTGTCTAATACATTTTGTAGTTTACACATTATTTTTGCTACATCATCTTGTAATAAAACTCCAGGAAGAATGGCAACAGTTTGTACAGTATATAAACTATCAGAAAAAATATTAAGAGGTTCTTTGGGAAAAGATGTGAGGGCGAGCAAAATGGCCAGTAATTCAGCAGCTTGAACAGACAGGGAATGTTTTTGAAGCATGTATATTTTAGTATTGGCATTGTAAAATCCATAAAGAGTTTTGTTAACATCTGTAAAAAGTACAATGGCTTGATGTATAGGTTGCCCATTGGGACGAATACAACATTTCCATGAAAGTGGGAGTTCTTGGGTAACTTTTAAAACGAGGTTTTTGGGCATATGATTATCAATGTTAAATAGTAGTGGATGACTTGTAAAGCTAATGCCTCTTCAGTTGTTAGGAAATCAAAGATTGTTTTTGTAATGGGCCATGTAAGATGGTCAGGGAATCGGCCATAAGTTTGATGGCATCATTCCGCACCTTTGATGGCCAGATTGCATAGCATGGTAATGGATGTGCTAATTTTTGGTAATTGGGAAGTGGCAAGGTATACCCATTGTAACAAAACCATGGGTTTGCGTCAGCGCCACCATTAGGCCATTATTATTTAATATAATTAGGTTGATTTCTTGGGTGGTATCTAAAAACACCAAGGGTGTTGAACATAATCAATCAGCGACTTGTTGTGAAACTTGTTGAGCATCAGGTGAAAGTATATGAAGGGAAGTTGGGTCAGAGGGTCCTTGAAGCAATTGAAATAACAGTTGGAGTTGTTGGGTGGGAAGACACATAAAATTGCATAACCAGTTGATATGTCCACATAATTGTTGTAATTCAGTTAAAGTATATTGGGATTTAATGACAATATGAGACCCATTTGGGGTAATTATTTGATTTAAATGGTATCCAAGATAGGCGTAAGGGGCTTTGAGTTGAATTTTTTCGGGGGCAATATTAAGGCCCAGCACTTTAAAGTTCTCCTTGAGTTCTGTTAAACAGATTTGCGTGGTTGTAGCATCTTTATGTGCTATTAAAAAGTCATCCATGTAATGGACACAAAAGCATTTGGAAAGCAAAGTCCTAATAGCATGGGCAACATACATCTGACATATAGTAAGGCTATTTTTCATACCTTTAGGGAGAACTTTCCATAGATATCGGTGAGTACGTATTTGACAATTAGGTTCACATACTGAGAAGGCAAAATATTCTTTATCTTTGGGGTGTAGGGGGGTGGAAAAAAGCAGTCCTTGATGTCAATAATGGCAATGTGCCAATCTTTGGGTATTGCAGAAGTGTGTGGAGTCCGGGTTGAAGCGTTCCTATCTTTTGTATATGACTATGGAACGTAGATCATGGAGAAATCTCCACTTTCCTTGAGCCCTTTTTTGGATAATAAAAATGGGGAATTGGGGGGACTGATGCTAGGTTCTATGTGTCCCTTTTTTAGTTGCTCCTCCACTAGAACCTGGAGATGAGGGAGCTTTTCAGAGGAAATAGGCCACTATTCGACCCAAATGGGTTTGGTGGTGTCCCATTGGAGTGGAATTGGCCCTGGTCATGCAACAGTGGCCATTAGAATTAGGGGTAGTGTGGGTTATTAACGGCTCGATCGGTTATGATGTCTTCATAAAAAGCCGTATCATCTATTGTTATCAGAGTACCCATATTAGTGAGGACATCTCTTCCTCAAAGATTGTATGGAAGGCCAGGGGCAACAAGAGGTTTAAAAGCCCCAGTGACCCCACCACAGTTTTCCCTTCTTACAGGCCATTGGACATGGAGGGAATCTGTTTTTCCACCGACACCTTGTATGCAGGCGCCAGGAATTAGGTTCCATCCCAACCCTTCTACTTCATCTTTTCTAAGGACTGTATAGTCAGCTCCTGTATCAATGATGCCCTTAAATTCTGTTCCATTGATTTTAAGTTTCATTCTAGCTTTTCCATTTTGGATAGGATTAGTCCATAACACTTGAGGTGGTGGCTGTTGCCTTTGTCCTATTGTGGTCGGGGCTGAGGACTGCCGCTTATTTAGTTGAAAGGCTGAGTCGTAGAGCAGCATTCAGAGGTCCAATGAAAACCCTTTTTGCATTTACGACATACAGAAGGAGGTTGTTTTCTTTTGGGTGAGCCCCAGAGTGATGGGCAATCCTTTATAAAATGACCAGTTCTGCCACATCCCCAACAAGGTCGATTTCCCATTCTGCAATTAGGGGGCGCGCGAGCACTCGCAGTCATAGAGGCTAAAGGAGGTGCAAGGATACTCAGCATGAGTTGATGACCCCAAATCTTTGGTGGATAGGATGCAATCAGTGATCTCCATATTTCGTTCAGGGGCAATGGCTTTTCTGTATTCCTGTGTAGCCCCTTCCCATATTAGCCTCTTGATTAGCACATCTCAGGCTCCAGCATGGGATACTTTCCAGGCCACTGCTTCTTGAACAAAGGCAATGAAGTCAGTGAAAAGATCATTGGGACGTTGTATGAGGGGTTTTAGTTGTTTGTCCCCTTCTTTAGAAGGCACTGAGGAGACAACCCTCAACGCACAGAGGCGTACTTGGTCAAAGTACTGTGGAGGTGCTACTGCTTGTGCGGCAGGAAACGCATAAGCTGCCTCACCTTTTAAACAATCAGGGTCCCCCATGGTGGCATCCTGCCCTCTGGTAGTGATATTTTGTGTGCTTTGTTGTTCACATTCATCAGAAAAAGCAGCCTTCCATAAAAGGAAGACCCTGAAGATAATGCTGTGTTCATTAAACTCTTCCAATCATGGGGCAGTTAAGATCAATGCTAAGGGTTTCAAGCATCTGTTGAGCATTCAGGGACTGTAACCCATCTTCCCTGACAGCGGCCCAGTATTTGTCAAGTACTTTTGGGTCATGGGGGTACCATTGGTTAGGTCATACAGAGGTTCAGTGGACGTTTACCGGGAATATGAACTGGGGTTCATTTATAGGCTTGGCTGTCGTTGCCACGATAGTTGTGGGGCCCATGAACAACTGTTGTATTACATGGGGAACAATGGGTTTTTGTTCCTGGGCAAAGTTGGATATCTCTGCCCAAGGATACAAAGTTTTCTGAGGGGAGTTCCCAGGCTGGCCTAAACAGCAAAAAGAAGTGATTGGGCAGGCTTCCTGGGACTGATAGTGTGGGGGAGGCGGTTTTACAAGCATAGCTGGCCAGCCCCCTGTGTCACTTGATAGTGGAAGTTGTTGGTTATCTGTGTTCTTGCTGGAATTGTTTGCTGTATCACAAGAAGATGGGAGTGCTTGAGCAGCTTTGCCATTTTCCTTTTGTTGTTTCTTCTTGCAGAGAGGTGTTAAATGCCTGCAGAGTTTCCCCTTCTTCTTTCCCTGATAGACAGGCTTGAATACCTATTATGATGGGGTAAAAGGTTAGGGGCAGCTCAGCACCTTCACGGACTTCCCTTTTATGAGCTGCCTGAAGGACGTGGGTCCACCTGTCTGGATCCCAAATGTCTCCGGTGTCAATCCAGGGACACAATTCACTCACTATTTCCCATATTAAACTAGCTTCCTTTTGTGATACATTTATCTGCCTACTCCAGAACAGGGCAACAAGTGCTCGTGATTGAGGCTCTCCTGCTGCGGGGGAAGGTTACCCATAGAGGCACTAACCTTGCACTAGACCCTAGACCATCTATCTGCCAAAAGCAATCGAGCCTGTCGTTAGGCACCACTTGTAGGGCTAGCCTCTGGCAGGAGGTAAGTATGAACGAAGCACACAACAACACACGTTGGGAGAACAGGCTTAAGCAGGTCTCGTTTATTTCTGCACAAGGGGGTGATTTTAAAGCCCCAGCTTTCCCAACCTCCTGAGTCCTTCCCAGCAAATTACTTAGCAGAGAGTTGCTGTAAGGCACTTGTGATGAGCACAGCTTGGTGACAGGCACAGATTGGTCCCCCGCGGGAATGTACGGAGTATGGACAGCTCATGGATGGCAAGCTAGGCAGACATGCCTGTGGATCATGTCTCTATGAGCAAAAAGTGTGCTTCAACTGCTACTCTAGCTGACTCAACCAGATCTGACAGGCTCTACCCACACTACATCTTCATGGTTTTCCTTTTACAACTCTTTTTATTGGATGTGGAATTTATTTTCATGTCTGCATTCAATCTGTTCTGCATTGTAGTGATCTAAATAGGCTCTGTAAAATCACTTTAGGTAGCAAAAATATTAAGACAATGTATATCAAGTAGTTTGGCCTCCCTCCACTGCTGAAGCCAATATGCTTAGCTAGGGCTTCTAAGTACGCGTTTTCTTGCCTTTTCAATTTGCTCAATTCTTTTCTGATCCCAAAACTTTTTGGCTTATGTAATAAGAAAAGTCTTCTCTATCTCATGTTAATAAGGATATTATATTTTGTGAGCTACTAAGAAATGTGAAATCATTGGTTTCAAGTATCCAATCAGATTTTCTTCTGTGGTTCAGGGCTTCATGTGCAAAGGCATTGTGGAAAGTATTACAAATAGAAAAGTGTAAACCCAATACATTCTTTCATTGTTGAGGACACTTTCTCCCTAAATATTTTGACCCAAATTATCTTTTTCAGAGAATTACTGTTTGGTAATTAAAGTCAAGTCACAAATTTTGATGTCTTTTTTTTTTTAAAGAAGTTTGAATTTAAATTCCACTACAACCTTGTTTCACACAGTAAGAGTAGATTTCCTGGGTAAGGACAATTCTCAAAGGAACCTACAGGATTTATAGCAAGGTTTCTGAGGTTTGTTTTTTTAGTGTGAAAATGAGCCATCTTCACCCACATTGCTCCCTGTCAGCTAAGTCTCCATGGATTACTTTGCATGAAAGCCTATTTTCCCAGGCAATTTAAAATTTTCATAATAGCTAAGTTGTTAAAAAGTTTGAACAAATTAAAATTTACCTGTTATAATTTTAAAACTCTTTTGAAATTCCTTTATAGAACCGCGAATTCACCAATCCTAACTCCTCCTTTACCATCAAAAACAGTTAACATGTTGTTTTCGTGATATAGTGTCCATGAAACTATTATTTTCCAGTGGCTATGTTATGCATATATATAACCTTATAATCTGATTCTGAGCAAAATGAACTCCAAGATATGGAAACAGAGAGTATTATTTGTGGTTGTTGTTTTTAATGTACTATGTGATTTCTATTTTCTTTTGGTTTTTTCCACTATGCTTTATTCCCTACTGTATTTGATTTTGGTAGCCTGTGTATTGTGTATATATTTACCTTAATGAGGGAAGGGAAGAGGAACAACAAAATGGTGAGACAAAGGACAAACCAATGCAATAGTAATACTCACAAGACAATATGTTGGAAATGTACATTACAACTTGTGAGGGGTATTGGGGTGAAGGATAACTGAAGAAAATGAGGGATGGAGTAACAAGTTTGGAAAGTTATGTACTCACTACCTTAAAATTGCTGTAACCCCACTGTACATCACTTTGACAATAAAATTAAATTTTAAAAATAAGCTGCATGAAATAAAATTAAACTGTATTGGTATAGTAAATATTATTCTTTATGTAGTAACTTTTAAAAAATCAATATTGTTTGGCATCGAATTTGAAGTAATTATCCCTTTTTAATCAGAGGACCATCAACTTGAATGCTATCTGACTACACAATATTTTCACAATATACTTACCAATATTTTGAAAAAAGAACATAGTACTTTCTCGTATTAAAAGCGAAAACAGTTTAATTCTATGGAAACCTATAACTTTTAAAAGTAAATAAGCAGTTAAAAAGACAGGATATATGTGTTCTTCAACATTCCAATGACTAATAACTACTCATTTCAATTCCGGAAGATTCCATACCTGAGAGATTCAAAACAGTACCAGCTTGCATGGTATGTAATTCTGCAATAGATGCATTTTCAAGTGGGGTGTTACAGATTGAGATTCAACACAAAAATAAGTACATTCTGGTAGAAGATAAAAGTAATTAGCAACGGTAATAATTCTTCAAGAGTAAGCAATTTTTTATCACAATAAGCTATTATTTTTATGACCACCAATCCCAATATTTATGATATAGAGACATCTTAGCCCAACAGTTTAGAATTTTTAGGGTGCACCTCAAATTTCTCTTAATTCACATCATGAATAGCTTATCTCTATTGTGAAAATATGCAACTCTGCTAATGTGATGCCATACATGTTCTGGAAAGAACACCACAATAAACTGGTTTGCATCATTTTCCCACCACTGGTATACTTGAGATTGGAACACTTGCAAATATTATTTATATTTATACTTTTTAAACTATCATACAAATTGTGGATGCTAAGATCAGAAGATTACAGTTCAAAGCTCACCGAGGCAGGAAGATTCCCTAGATTCTTATCTCCAATAAACTTATCAGCAAAAATCAGACACAAGTGGCATTGAGGTTGAAGTGGTAGAGCACGAGCCTTGAGCATAAACAGGCTCAGAGACAGTGTCCAGGCCCAGAGTTCAAGCCCTAGGACAAACAAATAAAACAAAAACAAAAATAAAAACAAACCCCAAACCTAACATTTTTCTCATTGTATACAGTGGCAAATAATTAAGGAAATTGCTTCCTGTGTTACATACAGGTAGAAGAAAGAAGATGTCACACGATTATTCTCTTCATACCTTGTTATACCAAATCCTCAAAAAATTGCTCTTATTATAATTTATAAATTAATGTCATCAATTTTTGGCAACTCTGTCTCCAACATTCACATTATCATTTTATACATGAACTATTTTATTTATCTATTAACTAAATTCTAATTATAACTCTCTTGAAAGAATATTCTAGGCAAGTAGAATGCAAAATCATTTGTGAATTTGTCAATTAAACCCTCTACTTAAAACGAATTTTGTAGTATCCTATAGAATATGAAATTGCAAACAAAATCAAAATATTTATTTTAAATCTAAATTCTAATTTAGCAAGATCCTCATAATCCTACATTAGATGAATGTTATTTTTAGATGAATTATTATTAGATGAATTGCTATTTTTCCAAGCTTAAGTTTTTGTAATCCTTCATCATTTCTTTGGGATACAACAGAATGATGATTACTTACTTTTTCAAATTTTGGATGGCAATCATGAGTCATTTTGCATCTGGGAATGTTCTGTAACGAAGAGAGAATTTAAAACACAAGTGAAGATTAAGTATGAGTTGCATTTCAACAGGAAATTTGACTTCTCAAAACATAATGACAAAATTAGCCCAAACTTCCAACTATGTATTCCTTTTTTGTTTGTTTTGTTTTATTAAGACAAAAGTATACTACCTGGTCCAGGGAAGTTATCACTATGTGATTCCAGTCTCTAATCTCCTGTCTTAATCTCAGTGCTAGAATTCTAGGCTTGTATCACATTGCCCTGCCATAGTTTCTTAGTTTATTTAATCTAGATACAGACTACCAATTCTGAACTTCTCCAGGGATATTATACACCAGAGTGACTGTTCAGACTGTTTATCTACTATTTTCAAAGATGTTCTAACATTTGACACAGGATATGAATATTTTCAGATGCACCTGCGGGGTCTCTGATTCATTCCTCCGTGGATGCAATCCTTTTAATAATGATTAATTGACTCTCTTACTATCCCTGGTCACTACCTATGTAATATTGTCAAACTTTATTGAAGGAAGTTCACTTGAGGACTTTCTAATATTAAAAATTATCACTTGATTCTATTCTTCTTCAGGCTATATATTCTGTTGTTTTCTAACTTTTCTACACATTCTGAGAGTTTTTTCATTTGTGTATTTGTGTGTGCACATATAAGTGCCTCTGTGTGTATGTGTATGTTTGTATGTATGTATGCAAAATCCTCAAGCTCTTATTCAGCAATCTTGCTCATAACTGATATTCCATCACCTGAGCCATCTTCCAATCCAGGTTTGGCTGCTTTATTATATGTACTGTTGCAAAGAGTGTTCTGCCCAGGCTGGATGCAAACTTAACTTCCCAGACTCCTTTACATTCTTTATTTCTCCAGGAGTATCAACTTTTAAACTACAAATATTTTGGGGCTGGGAAGGTGGCTCAGTGGTAGAGCGCTTGCCTTGCATGCCTGAGGCCCTGGGTTCGATTCCTCAGCACTACATAAGCAAAAAGAAAAAAGCCGGAAGTGGCACTGTGGCTCCAGTCGTAGAGCACTAGCCTTCAGCTGAAGAGCTGAGGGACAGCGCCCAGGCCCAGAGTTCAGGCCCCATGACCGGACCCCCCCCCCAAAAAAAACTACAAATATTTTTGTGAGGGTAATGTCTAAGCTGTAGCCTAGATTTTTAACTGAAGCATTCTTTTTTGTTGTTGTTGTTTTGGTGGGTGGTCCGGTCATGGGACCTGAACTCTTGGCCTGGGCGCTGTCCCTCAGCTCTTCAGCTCAAGGCTAGCACTCTACCACTTGAGTCACAGCACCACTTTCGGCTTTTTTCTTTTTTGCTTATGTGGTGCTGAGGAATCGAACCCAGGCCTTATTCATGCAAGGCAAGCGCTCTACCACTGAGCCACCTTCCCAGCCTCTAACACAAGAATTCTTATAAATATAAATGAACACACACATTACATATCCTGAGTGTACACTGTTATAAATGTGATTGTAAGCTGGGTTGTGGTGAGATATGAGGATTGGGGGTCAAATCCAGGCCAGGTAGGAAAGGCCCAGAGACTCTTTTCTCCAATTAACTAAAAGAAAACTGGAAATGGCACTGTGGATGAAGTGGTAGAGCATTAGCCTTGAGCTGAATAGTAGAGAGACAGCTCACAGGCCCAGAGTTCAAGTGCCAAGACCACGGCCAACAAAAAATATACATATATAAGTAAAGAAAAAATAAAAGAAATGTGATCTTAGCCACCAGTTCATTGCTAGTATAATCCCTGCTCTCACAAGATGAACATTTTTTTCCCGTTAAATCCATGCTCTTATATCTGACTTGCTTTGGAAACAGGATTATTCTTCCATTCTACTTTCTACGAAGTTGCATGATTACCAAGCATGATTTAGAATGAGATTGGCCTCATACTTCATGTTCCACGTATGAGTCTTGCTTTCTGTATATCACTCCCATAAATCTACATACTGGAATTGGCTTTATTGTTTCAATGTTGTCTTATTTGTAGTCTTCTATATTGTATTGAACCCTTATACTTAAACACAGAACTTCTCTTTCTCCTATTATTGCTATTGTTTCCCTTACTGTTAGCTCATGTCCACT
>NW_024872375.1:0-25550 GCF_019054845.1 Dipodomys spectabilis | reverse complement strand
AAAAATCAAAATCAGTCGTACGTACACCTTTTAAAGTTCTTAAACAAAAATTTAAGACAGTATTTCTTTTTAACTAGGTACCTTTGTTGGGCTTTATTTTCCCAGAGCTTGCTTATCTAGCAAGGCAATTCACTAATCAGTCTTTTGAATCCCTTCTGTAGGAGGAGGGCTGGGGGAGGGGGTCACCTAAAACTAAATTGGCCAGATTTTTACATTGTCAGGACTAGTTGAAAAAGTCCAAACCAGACACACAGCCTTTTACACCCTCCCTGCTAGCAGCCTGCACAAGGAGAAAAATGCAGCCTGAGGCTTGAAGGGAACCAAACTAGCCCAGTAACCTTCCATGCCTCACAGGGAGGGTGGGCGTAGCAGGTCTGTGACCCAGCCCAGCTGGAACTTTTATTCCCCCAGAGATGTTTAAATAAATAACAAAAACACAGATAAACACAAAAACCAAGGATCCACATTTAAAACTGGTACCAATTCTAAAACAGAACTAGACAAGAACTGAAGGCTGAGTTGGGGACTAATGAGCCCCCGTTTATCCCTACTGGAACTCTGTGCTGTTCTCACTCAGCAAGCTGAATCCAGAGGCTGCTGATTGAGCCTGTCACACTCACCCAGAACTTTCCTACCCCAGAAAACATAAAACAAACACATACTAAAGTTAACAATACAACCAAGTGGCCACAAAGACAAAATCAAGTCTCAGTGAATGGGGCGACATTTCACCACCATTCACTTACCAGGGGGCTCAAACCCCCTATTTACCTCCGGAGGATTTTTTCCTTTTTTTTTTTTCTCTTTTTTTTTTCCCTGCAGACGTTGACCCAGGGGCCTTCCAAGGCGGAGGAGAATTCCCAGTCATCTGGGGCAAGGGAAAAGAAAAATCCCTAGCGGCCGTCCCCTCAGACTGGCAGGTTCTCCCCCACGCTCAGACCCCCTGAGCCAAGGCCCAAGGCTGAAATCTAACTGGGGCCACTCACAGGTGGTCAGTGGCAATTTCATAATTGACAAACAAGCAAGTTCCTAAAACCTGACAATCTAGGCTCAGGCTGTCCTTCCAGTGCTGTAAAGTAAGGCTAAGGGGGGGTTGTGACAGTCTGTCCCATGCTTAAATTTTAACAAACACAAAAACAATACTGACAACACTTAGAACATTTAGCTTCGCTGCGTGTTTTTGCTAACAAACTGAAAGCAAAACCTGATGGAGACTTTATTGAGAGTCCGGATCTCTCGTCTCCCCTGATGAACCACGCGTCCAAAAGGACCGGGTTCCAGATGGGCCACTTTTTCAGGCCCTCCGATGAGCCACTTTTTCAGGCTCCCAGAAGCCCCCAAGACGTCTCCTGGGGACCGCGGTCGGGAGTACGAGCTCGTCAGCTCCTCCACGGGTCCGCCTGATACAGACGAGAACGGCCGAACTCACCAGATTCGCAAGCGCACAACACTTGGCCACACAAGACTTCAGACAGCGTACAGACAGCACACAGACGACACACAGATGCTGGCCAGCTTACCTCCCGAAAATGGGTCGGTGGTCCCTGGGTGGGGGTCTCTATCCCGGACGAGCCCCCACATGAAAGACCCCCGAAGACTTGGGGTGTCCTTCAATCAGAAGAGACCCTTCCCCAAGGAACAACGAGACCACTTGTGCGGATGCAATCAGCAAGAGGTTTATTCGGGCATGCCTCGGCTCCCAGGTGCACTTAACCACGAGATCCACAAGGTTCGAGTCAAGTGTCTGAGAACCGGTTACACGGGTACCCGGGGCGACAAAGTCTATCGGGAGACTTGCGCGCCGAGTGCTTGAAAGCACCCTCTTTTTATGGACAGCAGAAGCGAGGTTACAGAAGCGAGATGCGTGGTTACAGGGGGATGATTGGTTAATTTCAAATTACGCTCAGGGTGAGGATTGGTCAGGTTAAGCTAGCCAGATGGGGTAGGTGGGGTTGGGGGGAAAGCTGACGTGTCGGTACTTGCCCGGACAAGTCTGTGCGGGTCGTTATGCACCGAAACTGTTTGTTCCCTAATTTTGACAAGTGATTTATTACATCCTGCCCTACCCTGCCATTAGGGTTAAGTTTTACAGGAAGGGACAGGTGGGTCGGCTATTTTCTAGGAATGTCTGGTTTTAAGGCATGTACTAGGGTCAGGCTAGGGTCTGCAGGCGGTGACTCAGAGGCTCGAGGTTTCGTTTCCTGGTTAGCGGCCTGCACTTATCCTGCCCCACCACCCCCTTAGGTATGCAGGGTAAGGGGCAGCAATTTTCTTGGGGTACCTAGTGGGCAAGCACGGGCTGGGGTCTTTCAGTTGAACAACTTTACACGACCACTAACAATGCAGTAAGGTTCCCTTCTGTCCGCATCCCCTCCAGCATCTGTTGTTTTTAGAGTTTTGATTTCAGCCATTCTAACTGGAGTGAGGTGGTATCTCAATGTTGTTTTGATTTGCATTTCTTTTATGGCTAGAGAGGTTGAGCATTTCTTCATATATCTATTGGCCATCCTTCTGAACTAGGCCCTGAGAGGAGACTCGAGCTGGGACAGCTTCTTTAAAGATTTTGTTTTTGTTTTAGGGATTATAGAAAAAAAACAAAAACCTTGGCTCCAACCAGCCCAGCTCTTGAAATGAAAAGAATGCCTCTAGGTCCCCCTCCCCTTAACTTAACCCACCTTCATTGTTTTGTTAAAGACTGACCTATTAAACAGGTAGCCAGTAATCCGGCTCATGCTGGCATGCTGGCTGGCATGCTGGCGACATCCCGAGTTTACTATAAACTCCGCCTTTTTCACATGTATATGTTAAACTCCTTTGTGTATGTTTACCTTAAGCTCCGCTTTACCATTAAATTTGCAAGTCATTTAAACCAAAAGTGATAGGATGGTTTAAACAGCCATTATGTGACAAAGTGTAACCTCACTGGCCACCTGCGTGTGGTCTGGTATGACTGTGCAATCTTTTGGGTGTGTGAAAATCTCATTGGTCGCCTATGTGACCAGGCGTCACCTTGTGATTTTTGCTAATAAAAACCTAAGCACATGGGCTGCTCGGGGTCGCAGTATCAGCTCCCGAGTCTGTGCTGCGGCCCTGGCCAGTCAGTGCAGGAACCTTCTCAATAAAGTGGCTTCTTTAATAACAACTTTGTTGCGGTGGGCTCTGTCACTCCAGACGACTACGTGGGCTTGCTTGCCTGAGGAGGGGGTCTTCCTACTACACTTCTTTCCTCTTCAGAGAAGTTTCTCTTTAAGTCTTTAGCCCACTTATTTATTGGGCAGTTGTTTCTTTGAGGATTTGTTGTCGGGGGATTTAATTTTTTGAGTTCTAAGTATATATTAGATATATTAGATATATATGGCTAGTGAAGATCTTCTCCCAATCCGTAGGCTTTCTATGGATCTTGCTAGCTATTCCTTTGCCATGCAGAAGCTCTCTAACTTCATGCAATCCCATTTGTCCAACCTTTCTTTGCTTTGTTGTGTTTCTGGGTCTTTATTAAGAAATTTTCAGCCTGTGCCAAGGAGACCTAGGGTTTCTCCTATTGCATCCTGTAATGTTTTCAGAGTGTCTGCTTTGACTCCGAGGTCTTTGATCCATTTGGAGTTGATTCTGGTGCAAGGTGAGAAGGCCCCCATAAACAGGCGGGAGTTGCAATCCTAATATCAGATAAAATAGACTTCAAATTAAAATTCGTGAGGAGACAAAGAATGTCACTACATACTAATTGAGGGATCTCTCCTTCAGGAGGATATTACAATTCTAAATATCTATTCACCAAACAACGAAGCACCCAAATTTATCCAAGAAACACTACTTTCCCTCAAATCCCACATAGTTCCAAAGACATTAATTGTTGGGGATTTTAACACACCACTTTCCCAACTAGATAGATCAACTAGGCAAAAACTCAACAGAGAAACCGCAGATCTAAACAACTGCATAGATCAACTAGATTTAACAGACATCTACCGAATATTTCACCCAGCAGCATCAGAATACACGTTTTTCTCAGCAGCACATGGAACATTTTCTAAAATAGACCACATTTTAAGCCACAAAGCAAACGTCCAAATTCAGAAACCTTGCATTCTCTCTGACCACAAGGGAATAAAATTAGAACTCAACACTAGATTTTCTAATTTTTAAGTTAAAGAATCCTTAAAAAGCCATTAAAAACAATGTGAAGATTCCTTAAAATTTTTGGTAATGTCCAAACCTCATAACCTTTTGAATTTTAAACTTAAACTCACCCATTGTTACAGCATGCTGACAACTCTTATCTTGAACATGTTCATAAACACATACAAAACACTCACACAGATCTTAAAGCACACAAAAATCAAAATCAGTTGTAGGTACATTTTCTAGTTTTTTTTAAAAATTTAAGACATATTTCTTTTAAACGAAGTACCTTTGTTGAGCTTCATTTTTCCAGGGCTTGCTTGTTTAGCAAGGATTTCACCAATCAGTCTTTTGAATCCCTTCTGTTGGAGGAGGGCTGAGGGAGGGGGTCACCTGAAACTGAACTGGCCTGATTTTTACCCAATTTTGACAAGAGCACTTTACAAATTGTTAAGCTGTCTGGAGCAGCTGAAAGTCCAGACCAGGCTCACTGCTATCTACACCCTAACCTCTCTCCAGCAGCCTCCACCAGGAGAAGGTGCACCTGAGGCTTGTCCTTGCCCCTCCTCTTGGCTGCTGTAACAAAGAAGGGGGGAAGGAGACTTAGCAGGTTTGTGACCAAGCCCAGCCAGAGGCTGAGACTTTTATTCCCCCAGAGATGTTCAAATAAATATCAAAAACACTGATAAACACAAAAACCAAGGATTCACATTTAAAACTGGTACCAATTCTAAAACGGAACTAGACAAAACAACAACCAAAGGCTGAGTTGGGGACTAATAGGCCCCCAGAACTCTGTGCTGTTCTCAAGCTGAATCCAGAGTTTGCTGAGTGAGCCTGCCACTCTCACCCAGAACTTCCCTACCTCAGAAAACATAGAACAGAAAACACACCAAAGTAAACAAGACAGACAAGTGGCCACAAAGACAAAATCAGGTCTCAGTGAATGGGGCGACATCTCAGCACCACTCACTTACCAGGGGACTCGATCTCCCTCTACTCACCTCGGGAGGATTTTTCTTTTAGATTCCTGCAAACATTGACCCAGGAGCCTTCCAAGGCAAAGGAGAATTCCCAGTCATCTTGGGGCAAGGGAAAGAAGTCCCTAGTGGCCATCCCCTCAGACTGACAGGTTCTCCCCCGTACTCAGACCCCCTGGGCCAAGGCCCAAGGCTAAGATCTTGCTGGTGCCACTTGCAAGTGGTCAGTGGCAATTTCATAAAAAAAGAAGGAGCTAGAGAGAAACAGATATTAAGGGGGTGTTAGCCAGTCTCCTCTGAGCCCTTGCATCAGGATGAATCTGGGAGAAGAAACATTCCAAGAATTACAAAAGACACACAGACAAAACACTGAACCCTGAGACAAGACATGTTCACAGCATGTGCATTGTAGACTGTCAGTAAGAAAGTGCCGGACCCCGCACTAGTGGATAGCCTACCCTGTAAACTATCAGTCAGAAAGTGCCAGACTCAAGCTTCTGCACTAGTGGATAGTTTACCCCCCAGGAGGTCTGAGGGACATCTCCCACCGGCCCCGTTGGCTGTCTTATAGCACGTCTGCCAAGACCTCTTGCCAACCCCAATACAGAACCTGCAGGCAACTCAAATACCAGATGATTTCAGAATGGCAATACCTCTACTTACCGGCCGGGTTTCTCATGACTCCTTGGTTAAGGCGTCTGGGTGGGCTTTGGGGGGATTCCCGGCAATGTACCAAATGTAAAACTGAATTTGGAAATCCTTACCCAAAAGACCACCAGAGACCATCAACAATGTAAAAGCAAAGGAGTCTTTATTGCAAGCTAGAACTTGGTCCCCCCACATACATGGCAGCAGCCCATGACGCTGAGAGGCCCCGAGCCCAGGGTTATAGTACTTTTTATACACTTTTTAGGGAAGGCAGGGACTTTGTATACATCATAGCATCTTACAACAAATTATAACACATCACAGGAAACTCTTAATACAATTCTATAGTATGATTGGCACACTACAAAGCAGAAACAGGTTGTTGGTTAGATCAGAGGGTTGAAGTACTTTAAACTGGTTGGCTTGCACCACAGGGAGTCTCAAGGACACACTTGCTAAACTGCAGGGTTCCTTTCTTAAACAAGCACCACCTGTGGCCTGACTGCAGGGGTCACCATGCCCTCCAGCACCTGCCTGCCTGCGGTTTTCCCAAGGATTGTTTATGTTCCTAATTGTCCAGGAATTGCTTCTTCTGTTCATTCCCAGGCAGGGCTCATGGTCAGCTGCATAACTCATACTTCAGAAGATGACATCTAGCTCAAGATGGAGTCACAAAGGCCTCAGGCTCCTCAAAAGCCTCTTCAAAAAATTGTGCTGGTAGAATTGGCTGTACACAGAAAACTGAAGTTAGATCCTTATATATCCCCCTGCACCAGAATCGATTCCAAATGGATCGAAGACCTCAATGTAAGTCCAAATTCCTTGAAAATGTTACAGGAAACACAAGGGCCACTTGGCATAGGTCAAATCTTCCAAAGATCATGAAGCACAACAAATCAAAGTAAGTCTGGATAAATGGGATTACATCAAACCAAATCAATCAGTTGTCAGACTCAAAAGCCATGGAGAAAAGAGATAGTGTAGCACAGATTTATTAGGGAGCAAATCTACAGATGAGAGCCTCAGCCAATGCTAAACACTTACTACCTTTCTAACTAGGGTATTTATAGTGGATTTACATGTATATAAGAGTTTTCTGGTGGGGATTAGAAAGAACACAACTAATGTTAAGACATAGGTAGCATGTGAAATGAGTTTTAGCTGGAGAAAGTGAGGGATTAAGGCAGTGGGGTCTAGTTCAAAGTCTTGGCTTGGTGCCAGCTAAGTAAGTCAAGGGAAGGGGGGTAAAGCAGGAGTGCTTATAAACAAAAGCACTGGTCTGAAGCCTCAAAATAAGGACCCTTGTCTATGTGAACCAAACAGTCTCTAACATGAGGTTTTATTTAAATTAACGAGCACAAGTTTAGATTTTTGCAGAGTGGGATGGTGCATAGTCACAGGCAATGTCTGCTTTGTCAGGTAATCCAATCTACACTTCCACATTTTACCCAATAGCCAGGTTTCACCACAAATAGATACAATGAGATTGTACAAATGAGACTTTGATTTTTCCCTCTCATGAATCAAAATTCTGTCAAATGATTTCTGTCCTCCAG
Source organism: Dipodomys spectabilis (assembly GCF_019054845.1). NCBI lineage: Eukaryota > Metazoa > Chordata > Mammalia > Rodentia > Heteromyidae > Dipodomys > Dipodomys spectabilis. The sequence continues at coordinate 18,244 of NW_024872375.1, read as the reverse complement.
ATGTTAACACAAAATTTCTCATGATCTTTTCTACTATTTTGTCTTCATTATTGATGTTCACAGTACTTTTTATTGTTGTCTTCTGTGTATATGCAATTTTTAGGACTTGAATTCTATGTTTAATGGTCTCCATTGTATTTTTTGCTCATGGGTGATGACACTATTCCTTGAGCCACATCTTTACCTTCTCCTTCTTGCTGGATAATTGGAGATAAGTTTTCACATTTTTTTGTATTTTTTATTTTTATTGTGAAAATATTGTACAGAGGGGTTAAAATTACATGGGCAAGATAATGAGTACATTTATAATCAAGAACTCTAATGACAACAGATGCTGGAGGGGATGTGGACAGAAGAGAACTTTACTGCATTGTTGGTGGGAGTGTAAACTTGTTCAACCACTTTGGAAAACAGTATGGAAGTTCCTCAGAAGACTCCACATGGAGCTCCCTTTTTCCCAGCAATCCCACTTTTGGGCATTTACCCAAATGATCACAAACAAGACCACACTAAAGCTACCAGCACGACTATGTTTATTGCAGCATTATTTACCATAGCTAAGATATGGAACCAACCCAGATGCCCCTCAGTAGATGAATGGATCAAGAAAATGTGGTATATATACACAATGGAATTCTATGCCTCCATCAGAAAGAATGACATTGCCCCATTTTTTAGGAAATAGAAAGACTTGGAAAAATTATATTAAGTGAAGTAAACCAGGCCCAAAGAAACATAGATCCTATGGTTTCCCTTATTTGCAATATCTAGTATATGTCTGAGTCAAGTTTTCACATTTTTGTCTGTTTAGACTGACATTGAAACAAAATCTTCAGTTCTTAGCCTCCTGAGTTTCTAGGATTTTACACATGAGCCTCTAACACCAAGCTTTGCTATACTGTTATTTTAATTATGTGGTAGAAGAAAGTGGAAGTATATTTGTGTTGTGTGCAATTTTCAAATACAAGTTTGAATAAACTGTTATCAATTTTAACTGTTAAATCAATGAATATTACACATTCCCACAGAAATATAATTGAAAAAAGGCATAATTGTTTTGATAAAACAAGTAATGGAACCATTTTTTTCACTTTACAATTCATGTTTTATATAACCTTAATTAGCGGACTTCCATGACTAAAAGTAAATATATTAATTGTATACCACAAGAAGCAAAGTGATTATAGTTAAGAATATATATTTCATCACAGCGAAAAGATAAGGGTTGAGCAGTCTCACTAAAAAGAAATGTTACACACAGAAACTAATGGATATGATATAGCTTGATCATTACACAAGATATAAATGAATGGGATTACCACACCATACCTCATAAATGTGTAAAATATAATTATGTAGGTAGGTGCCAGTGGTTCATACTTGTAATCCTAGCTAGTAAGGAGTCTGACAGCTGAGAATCATGGTTCAAGCCAGCCTATGCAAGAAAGTCTGTGAACTCTTATCTCCAATGAGCTACCAGAAAACTGGTAATGGTTCAAATGGTAGAGCACTAGTCTTGAGGTGAAGAGCTGAAGGACAGAGTCCAGGCCCAGATTTCAAACCCCACAACTGACAAAACTGAAAAATAAACAAATATTTTGACATAAAATATATATTCTAAAACTTTTTTAAATCCTCACTAGTTATAATAGTTTATATAAATGTAAAGAAGTATTTTCTGGTTTTAGTTGAACCATACCGGTAAAAGCAAAATGTCTTCTGAGCTTTTCAGTCTTTCTTTTTTTTTAATTGTGAGAATACCATACAGAGGAGTTACAATTACATAACGAGTACATTTCTTTTTTTTTTTTTTTTGATCCGGTCGTGAGGCCTGAACTCTGGGCCTGGGTGCTGTCCCTCAGCTCTTCAGCTCAAGGCTAGCGCTCTACCACCTGAGCCATAGCACCACTTCCGGCTTTTTTATTTTCTGCTTATGTGGTACTGAGGAATCAAACCCAGGGCCTCATGCATGCAAGGCAAGTGCTCTACCACTGAGCCACCTTCCCATCACAGGAGTACATTTCTTATCAAGCATTGTTGCCTCCTCTTTGTTTCCCCTCCAATCCCTTCCCATACTCCCCTTCCCGCCACCCGATCTACCCCCTACACCACACCAAAGTTGTAAAGTTCGTTTTTCGACATAACTACTTGTACATCTCATTGTTGCAATCGGTCCACCTGTATCCCTAGTTAAACAATTTGTTTTTTCCCTTCCCCTCCACAAATACCAACATAAAATACAGTGAAAGCATGGGTTATACGGTGGGGGAGGGACATACAAAGCAACAAAGAAATAATCCTATAATATGTTAGAAACAATTGCATGAAAGGAAAAAAAAACAAAAAAAACATTTGAATATTTATCTTGGGGTTCATTCTCCTAACATCATCTTATCTGACCTTTACTGCTTGACTCAGACATATACTAGTTATTGCAAATAAGGGAAACCATTGAAATAGCTCAAAGACATCATTGGACGTGAGATAACATGTGTTTCAGAGACAACTTAGTAAAGACAAAATATGGAATTTAAATGACTTATAAAAACATTATCCATGTACATATGGCAATATAAGATGGTGTTAAGTGAAATGAACCCCAAGATAGGGACACAATTTATTATTTCTTGTTTTTTGGGGGGGGGTCCAGTCGTGGGGCCTGAACTCTGGGCCTGGGCGTTGTCCCTCAGCTCTTCAGCTCAAGGCTAGCACTCTACCACTTGAGCCACAGTGCCACTTCCAGCTTTTTTCTTTTTGCTTATGTGGTGCTGAGGAATCAAACCCAGGGCCTCATGCATGTAAGGCAAGCGCTCTACCACTGAGCTGCCTTCCCAGCCCCAACTTGTTTCTTTCTTGCTATTGTTTCCTACTCGTGCTGGATTTGAACTGCAACCCTTAGATCTCAGCCTCCTGAGTAGCTAGCATTATAAGTGTGAGCCACTGGCACATGGCTTAAGATCACATTTCTAACAGTGTACACTCAGGATCTGTAATGTGTATCTTCATCTATCTTTATATGAATCCTTGAGTTAAAAATCTGGGCTAGAGCTTAGACTTCACACTCAAAAAATATTTCTAGTTTAAAAGTTGATATTCCTTGGGTGGGAAGGTGGCTCAGTGGTAGAGCGCTTGCCTTGCATGCCTGAGGCCCTGGGTTCGATTCCTCAGCACCACATAAGCAAAAAGAAAAAAGCTGGCAGTGGTGCTGTGGCTCAAGTGGTAGAGCGCTAGTCTTGAGCTGAAGAGCTGAGGGACAGTGCCCAGGCCCAGAGTTCAGGCCCCATGACCGGACCCAAAAAAAAAAAAGTTGATACTCCTGGAAAAATAAAACCTAAGAATATAAAGGAGTCTGGAAAATTGAGTGTGCATCCAGCCTGGGAAGAACAGTCTCTGAGACACTATCTATAATTAACCAGCCAAAAACCTGGATTGGAAGGTTGCCTCAAGTGATGGAATACTAGTCATGAGCAAGATTGTTGAATAAGAGCTTGAGGATTTTGCATACATACATACAAACATACACATACATACAGAGACACTTCTATGTGCAAACACACATACACAAATGAAACAACTCTCAGAATGTGCAGAAAAGTTAGAAAACAATAGAAAATATGTCCTGAGTAAGACTAGATGAAATGATAATTTTTAATATGAGAAAGTCCTCAAGTGAACTTTCTTCAAAAATGTTTGAGTATATTACATAGGTAGGAATCAAAGATAGTAAGAAAGTCAAGTAATCATTATTAAAGGGATCAGATCCAATGAGGAATGAATCAGAGACCCCTGCAGGTGCATCTGAAAATGTTCATATGCTGTGTCAAATATTAGAACATCTTTGAAAATAGTACATAAACAGTCTGAGCAGTCAGTCTAGTGAATAATATCATTGGAGAAGTTCAGAATTGCTAGTCTGTATCTAGATTAAATAAACCAACAAACTATGGCAGGGCAATGTGATACAAGCCTGGAATTCTAGCACTCAGACTAAGACAGGAGATTAGAGAGTGTAATTACATAGTGATACCTTCCCTGGACCAGGTAGTATAATTTTGTCTCAATGAAACATACCAAATAACAAGAAAGGGATTCACAGTTAGAAGTTTGGGATAATTTTGTCATTATGTTTTGAGAAGTCGTTTCCTATTGAAATGTAAGTCATATATAATCTTCAGTTGTGTTTTTAATACTCTCTTCTTTACAGAATATTCCTAGATGTGAAATGGCTCATGATTTCCCAACCAAAAATTTGAAAAAGTAAGTATCATTTTGTTGGATTCCAAAGAAATCTTGAAGGCTTACAAAAGTTTAAGCCTGGAGAAATAGCAAAGTTCATCTAATGTAGGACTTTGTAGACCTTGCTAAATTAGAATTTAGATTTAAAATAAATATTTTGGTTTTGTTTATAATTTCATATTCTATAGGATACTACAAAATTCTCTTTAAGTAGAGGGTTTAATTGACAAATTCACAAATGATTCTGGCATTCTGTTTTCCTAAAATATTCTTTCAAGCAAGGTATAATTAGAACTTAGTTAATACATAATTCCAGCAGTTCATGTATAAAATGATAACGTGAATAATCTGGACAGAGTTGCTGACAAATGGATGATAACAATTTATAAATTTAGAAAAAGGCTTTGGTGTAACACGGTGTGAAGAGAGCAATTGTGTGACATCTTGGTTCTTCTATTTGTAACACAGGAAGCAATTTCCTTAATTACGTGCCTCTGTATACAATGAGAAAAATGCTAGGGTTGGGGTTTGTTTTTATTTTGTTTTTGTTTTTTGTTTTGTCCTAGGGCTTGATCTCTTGGCCTGGCCATTCTCTCTGAGCCTGTTTTTGCTCAAGGCTCGTGCCCTACCACTTCAACCTCAGTGTCACTTGTGTCTGGCTTTTCTTGAGCAGTTTATTGGAGAAAAGAATCTAAGGAAACTTCCTGCCTTGGTGGGCTTTGAACCATAATCTTCCGATCTTAGTCTCTGGAATATCTATAATAGATAAAAAATAAATATACATAATATTTGCAAGTGTTCTGATTTCAAGAATACTACTGGGGAGGAAATGTTGCAGCAAAGTTTAGTGTAGTGTTCTTTCCACAAGAGGAAGGGCATCACATTAGCAGAAGTGTAGTATTTTTTCACAATAATGATAAGCTAGTCATATTGTAAGTTTAGGGAATATTAAGGTGCACATTACAAGTTGGAAACTGTTGGGTTAGGATAACTTTATGACATAAAAGTGTGGGATTGTTGGGCATAGAAATAATAGCTTACTCTGATGAACAAATGTTTAGTCTTGAGGAATTAATTATTACAGATATTTTATAGTTTTAACCTCTACCAGAATGTGGCTATTTTTTCTGTTGACTTCTCAATATGTACCACCCCATTGGAATATGCATCTATTGCAGAATTAAGTAACATGCAAACAGGTACTGTTTTGAATGTCTCTGGTACAGAATGTTCAGAATTTGAAAATGAGTAGTTAATAGTCATAGGAATTTTGAAGAAAATATGTATTCTGTCCTCTTAATTATTCAGTTTTAAAAGTTAGCAGTTTCCATAGAATTAAACTTTTCTGTTTTACTATGAGACAATACTAAAATTATGTTTTTTTCAATATAATGGCAAGTATATTGTGAAAATATTGGATAACATTCAAGTTGATGACCCTCGGAAAAGAAGGGGTAATGAATTCAAATAGATGTCAAATAGTGTTCATTTTTTAAAAAGTTAATACACATAGAATAATTTTACTATATCAATACAGTGAAATTATTATATTTTATGTGCTTTTGTTAAAATTTAATTTTATTGTCAAGGTGATGTGTTGAAGGAGTTGCAGTAACTGTAAAGTAGTGAATACATACCATGTCGAACTTTTTTACCTCCCCCCTCATTTTTCTCACACTTTTCCTTCACTCCAATACCCCTCACAAGTTGTAATGTAAATTTCCAATATATTGTCTTGTGAGTATTGCTATTGCATTGGTTTGCCCTTTGTCTCATCACTTTGTTGTTCCTCTTCCTTTGCCAAATTAAGATAAATGTATATACAATACACAGGGTCCTGAAATCAAATACAGCAGGGAATAAAACATAGGGGAAAAACACAAATGAAAAAAAGAAATCACATTGTACATTAAAAACAACAACCACAAAGAAAAACCTCTGTTTCCATATCGAGGAGTTCATTTTGCTCAGCATGATCTTATATGATCATATATACATAGCTATTGAGCCATTCTGCTCATCTGCTAGGACTATCTTAGACATTTCTTACTTATTACATGAGGGAAACAATGAAATCTGTTTTTTTGTGTCTTGCTTATTTTACTTAGGATTTTTCCAAGTCTTTCCATTTTCTTATGAATTGGAAGCATATAATTCCACCATATATATATATACCACATTTTGCCGATTCGTTCATCTACTGAGAGGCATATTGGTTTAAAACATGCTTGCATGTAAGTATCAATTAGGGTCATTCAAAAATGACAGATGCCACCAGACATACTAAAATCATGATTTCTAAGTAAGATAGGATTTTATGGTGGTACAATTGTTGAGATATCTGGATGAGTCTAATCTTGCACTGAATTAGGCAGGAAGATATCCAATATCATATGGGATAAAAATGGTAGTGAGAAGATATTCCCTTGAGAAAGATATAGGAGGCTGCCAGAAGTATGAAGAAATTCAGATAATTTTGAAGGATTTAGAATTGCAAGTTCAAATATGTCTCTTTAAGTGGAAGGGCAAAAGAAGGGGAGGAGAAGAAAATAACAGAAAGCAGATAATTGTCCCAACTTACAGTATAAAAAGACATAACCTATAACTTCCACGTTAAAGAAAGACAAATATAATACATCACACTTAATTTAGATACATGCAAAATATTTACTTGGCTTTTCCCACTTTAATGCTCCAAAATAAATGAAGACTTATAAGAAAAGCTATATGATTGTCATTACTTCAACCTGAACACTAATTGTGATGAGCCCTCTTTTTCTCAGTATGCTCTTGGAAAATACTCCCTAAATTGATGATGTTGTGGATGATTAGAGTCAGCGTAACGGGCTTCTGCTTGTATCATAGTCCCAGAATGTTTTAATGCCGTTTTTTCTCAAGGTATCCAAGCACATTGTCTGACGCTGTACTTTGAACACACCCTCACACCTAAGCACATTATTTGAAATTGTACATCAGCATTTCTTTGGCACATTCTACTTTGTGCCTTTGTCTTTTTTGCATGTTCCTTTTGATTTCACAGTTGCTCTATTTCCATTTCATCTGTACAAACTGCTAAGAACATTGTTCATCTACTGTGAAGACTCAGGGTCTATGTTGAGGGGGCAGAATGATGTAGGCTCCAGCCTTAGGATTGTCTGAGGACTGTGTTTGGGATTAGGAAAGCTCTTGGAACACCAGGCTAGAGAGGGAAAACCTTCTCTCTCCCTATCTCCAGACACATGTCACAGACTCCTGAGAGCTGAGGAAGTGGCTCTTCTGCTTGCTTAAGCATAGATGAACAGCTGGACAAGCATTTTCCTGAGATTGAAGAAGTGGTTTGAGCTTGCTCTAAAATAGTTTAGATAATAATATACCTAGACATTGTCTCATAGGTTATTGTGTGAATGTTTTCCAACCAAATCTTGGCAAAGATTATGCTTGCTTGTCTTTAAATACCCACTAACAATAAAACACAGCATGCAGTGGCAATTGCTGTTTGCATGCTGCATCCCCTGTGTCCTGGTGATTTCGTGACCCTTACCCAGGGACCCCAACGCACTAGACGTTGACAATTGGCGCCCGAACAGAGACCCTGCATTGTTGAATTCAGGAAGGGATATTCAGATAAGTACTTTTAATTACAGGGTGATGGGACAAGTTAGATCTACTCCGTACTTACATAGGCTTAAACATTTACTTGCTGCTTATGGTGTAAATATTTCTTCTTCTGACATAGAAATGTGTATTAATGTAGTTAGGGAATGGAATCCTTGGTTCCCCGATGAAGGAACATTATATGTTGATAATTGGAAACGAGTAAAAAATATTGTAGAAAGAGCTGTTTGAGAAGGGGAAAAGATTCCTATTAGATTTTGGTCCATTTGGGCTATTGTACATACCCTTTTTAAAGCCTTGAATGAGGAAAGATTAATAGCGGACTTAAAGAAAGAGGCCACCCCTTCTATTGTAGATTTACAATTGGACTCTGAGGTTAAGGACGCAATAGATAAGGATGCATTGCAATTAACAGAGAAAAAACAAGAGGTAAAAAAGGCTGAAAAGGAACAAACTGAAAGGGTAAATAAAATGTCTGAGCAAATGGAATTGATTTTTATCAAAATTACAACATATGGAGTTGGAAATTAGCAGAGTGAAAGGAGAACCTGAGAAAGTGAAAGTAAAGCAGCCTTCGGCTCTTCCCCTGGCCGATGCAATTTTTACAGTGTCACTCCCTCACAAAACAGAGGGCTCAGACAGTGAGTTTGATGATGAAATGCCTATTTTTTCTTATCCTGTAATTCGACCACCCCCTATGAATGGCATAGCTCAACCAGCCAGATATGAAAGTGTTGCTGTTGATGATATTGGTAAACTCAAGAAGGCAGTGACGTTGTATGGTCATCGTCTCATTATGTTAAGGAATTGCTTAATGGGCTTGCTCAACATTACAATAATTTTGCTCCTGAAGATTGGAAGATGCTTTGTAGAGCCTTGCTTAAGGAACCTGAATACCTACAATGGCAAATGTGGTTTACTGAGTTATGTACAGAAAGGGCTAGACAAAATGCACAGAGCAGTAACCCATGCCTACAGGTCATAACCTTTCCCATGTTGAGTGGAATAGAACTATATGCAGATGCTCATATGCAAGTGAACTCTCCTGAAGAGATCCATGAGCAGTTAAGAGACATAGGTATTGAGGCATGGGAAAGGATTCAACCGGTAGGAGAGCATTATGGCTCTTGGACTAAAGTAATTCAAAAACCTAATGAACCCTATGTTAAATTTTTATCGCGATTGAAATTGACCTTGGAACGTACTGCTGTGGGAGAGGCTGCAAGTCAACAACTGCTGCGCATGTTGGCTTATGAGAATGCTAATGAGGACTGTAGACGGGCCCTATTGCCTATTAAAGAATCTGGGGATGTGAATACATATTTAAGGGCCTGCAGAGACATTACATCTGAATCCAGGCGTATGCAGGTGTTTGCTGAAACTATGGCCACTACCTGGCATGCTTTGCAAACAAAACCCTCTAATCTAAAGTCTTTTGGATGTGGTCAAATGGGACATATAAAAAAAAGTTGTAAAAAAGCTACTAGAGTTAACAAGAGAAGACCAAAAATTTGCCCTAAATGTAAAAAAGGAGAGCACTGGGCAAGGTTGTATAGATCAAAAATAAACAATAAAAAAATTCCTTTAAAAGATGCTTTCCCTTTATATTTAAAGATTTTGGATTAATAATAGCACCTAAAAAAATACAAAAAGATACGGTGGTAAAATGTTTAGGATATGTGGTTTCTAGACAAACAGTGACACCTCAAAAAAAATATCTTTATGACGTGATCAATTACACATGTTAAATAATTTTCAAAAGCTATTAGGAGATATTAATTGGATGCGACCGGCCTTAAAAATTTCTACTTATCAGTTACATAATTTGTTTTCTTTGTTACAAGGGGATCCTGATTTACATAGCAAAAAAACTTTAACTAAGGAAGCTAAAAAAAATTACAATTTATAGAACAGAGAATAAAAGAAATGTTTTTACATCTAGTAACGCTAAATCAACCCATAAATTTATATATTTTAGATACATGGAAATACCCAACAGGAATTTTAGGACAAAATGAGCTACCATTAGAATGGATTTATACACGGCATAGATTTACAAAAAATAATATGCCTTATAAACAACAGTTGGCAATTATTATTCAATAGGCCAGGCAACGGGTATTTACCCTATCGGGGTATGATTTAAAATTATTTTTCCTTTGCCAAAAGACCAAATAGAATATTTGTTAAACATGTCTGAAATGCTACAAATAGCATTAGTAAATTTTACTGGACATTTTCCTATCATTTTCCCAAAGGTAGATTGTGGGATTGCTTGCGTAAACAACAATTTGTCATTAATGATATAATTACCAAGGCCCCTATTCCGACTGCTCTTACCGTTTTTACAGATGGCTCCAAAACAAAAAGTGCTTATTGGACAAAAAATAAATATTGGGTACAAACAACTACTTTAACATCATTTCAACAAAATGAACTTTTTGCTATTATTAAAGTGTTACAAGATTTTGTGGGAGATATTAATATTGTTACTGATTCTGCCTATGCTGTAGGAGTTGTGACTAAAACAGTCACTGCTGTTACTTATTCATCTAAACCCCAGCTAAACCAATTATTTAAACAATTACAAGCATTGCTACAACAACGTAATGCCAAAGTGTTTGTAACTCACATTAGGGCTCACTCTTTGTTACCTGGTTACCTTGTATATGGCAATAATCAGGTTGATAAATCAGTTAGTTTTGCTTCTGCTGAACAGGATCATGCTCATTTACATACAAATGCTGTCCATTTACATATGCATTATAAAATACCTTACTCTCAAGCTAAACAAATTATAAAAAGGTGTCCTATTTGCAGATCAATGCATTTAAGAGTTGTACCTGCTGGAGTAAATCCTCGAGGATTACAACCTAATGAGCTCTGGCAAATGGATATAACCCATGTGAAAGCCTTTGGCCGTTTTTCCTTTGTACATGTTACAATAAATACTTATTCTAAATTTGTTTGGGCTTCTGCCCTTATGGGAGAAACTGTTAACCATGTAATAGAACACTTATTGGAAGCTTTTGCCATTATGGGAGTGCCTGCCAAAATAAAGACTGATAATGGACCAGCCTATAAAAGTATTAAATTTAAAAGATTTTGTGAACTTTATGATGTGGTACATATTACAGGAATAGAATATAACCCCCAAGGACAAGCCATTATTAAACGAGTTCATGGCACACTAAAATAACAAATTAAAAAATTAAAAAGGAAGAAAAGGTTGGATAAAGGTATGGATATTTTGTGGTTTTCCATGCAAAATCCTAAAACAATTTTACATCAAGCTCTTTTTGTTCTTAATTTTTTTTAACTTACCACAAGGAGATATTTTAACTAGAGCTGATCGCCATTTTGAACAAATATCAGAAAAACCTTATTTAAATGCTCCCATAAGGATTAAGATTACATTGAACACAAAATGGCAACTAGGAACATTATTACCTAAGGGGCGAGGATAGGGTTTTGTGTCTACACAGGATGTTGGCTTCCTGCAAGATGGATACAGACACGGCCCAGTGAGGATAGCACGGTATCCTGCAAGGAATCAGCCACCAGTTGAGAAAGAAGAAAGCCCTGCTGCCCACCTGGGGGCAGGTTAAAAAGTTGACTGGAGAAGGACAAAAGATGTTACAACGCACTGGTAAATCTGTCACACTGGTAAACCTTTCACGGCTGAGAACTTGTTCCTGGCCATGTGTGCCCTGCTTACTGTAAACTCTGTCCATGCTAATGCTTACGTAAGTTATTGGGCCTTTGTTCCTAACCCTCCTTTACTGGAACCTGTTGTTTGGAGAGACATGGATGTAACCATCTATACTGTTCCTGCTATTTTATCTCCTCCTTGGAATAATTTGACATTTTATAATAAGGATGATGGTAGCTTTTTTAATTTTACTTACTATACTCATTCCTTGCCTGTTTGTTTGGGGCCTCCTCCTTGTTTAGTTATGAATTGGCAACATTGGGTTTTACCTGGGAAACACACTTTCAATTGCAGAACACAGCTACAGCGATTAACTACTTGGTCCATTAATAGTAGCTGGGAAAGTGTCACCTTTGATGGTGAGTTATCCTTACCTATGTGCCCTGATTTTACTTATATTGATTTAAAATATAAGCCTTTTGTGTGGCAAGAGTGCAGAGGAACATTTGGAAAAATGTTCAATAATTTCATTAATTGGGGACCTTTTGGACAGTTTATTAACACATGTTTAGAATGAAATATTACCTGATGTGATTTATCAAATGTTACTAGGATGCCGGATGCCATTAATGGATCGCTTACTGGAGCTCGATTGATGGCCTGGGGAGATGGAGGCATTACAGATGCCCGATGGGCTTTCATGGCTGCACCCACTGCTGTTCAGACTCATCTTTGGAAGGTCGCAGCGGCGCTAAAACCCCTGATGCTATCAAATGGATCGTTTTTCGGGGATGGCGAACTCTGCGTCCACTTATAATTTTACTTTGTATAAATCTTATAATGTAACTGCTTGTGTATCCCTGCCTTATGTATTTTTGGTGGAAAACTTTACATTTTCTCCTACTATTTCTTGTTTCAATTGTGGCATGTATTCTTGTGTTAATTCCTCTCCTAATTTTAATGACAGTGATAGTATTATGATTTTACAACAAAGAACTTATATTTGGCTACCTGTTAAATTAGGAAGAGAATGGTCCCAAAATCCTTTGGATAGTGTTGTTATTGAATTTTTTACCAAACTGCTAAAACATACAAAACGTATGATTGGAGCCATTGTGGCTGTGATTTTAAGCTTAATTGCTATTACCACTGTTGCTGTGGTGTCTGGAATTGCCCTGCACACTTCCTTACAAATTGAACACTTTGTGGAAGAATGGCACCAGGATTCACATGAATTGTGGGTCTCACAGGTAGAAATTGATGCTTGATTACAAACACAGATTAATGTTGTTAAACAGACAGTGGGATGGTTAGGAAAAAAGTTATTGGTTGTGGAAAAACAGTTATTGTTAAAATGTGATTAAAATTCGACTACCTTTTACATTACTAATGTAAAATATAATAAATCTTTACATGATTGGAATATAATACAACAGTATTTATCTAAAAATTCTACTGCTGCTCAATTGATTGCTCAGTTGCAATTTAATGTACATGATATTTTTGGTAAACAATTTCCAAATGATGATGCTTCTAATATTGCTGATACCTTTATTAAACAGTTGGAAGGGTTGGATCTGAATGGAATACTACAAAGCATTTCACATACTGCTAGTGGTATGGAAATTATTATTGTTATTATTCTGTTTGCGCTTGTGCTGTTATATTTGATTTTTATGAAGCCAATGCAAGCTTCTATGATAACCCTGTGAAAAGCTTTACTTTTAAAACAAAAGAAAAAAGAAGGAGATTGTGAAGACTCAGGGTCTATGTTGAGGGGGCAGAATGATGCAGGCTCCAGCCTTAGGATTGTCTGAGGACTGTGTTTGGGATTAGAAAAGCTCTTGGAATGCCAGGCTAGAGAGGGAAAACCTTCTCTCTCCCTATCTCCAGACACATGTCACAGACTCCTGAGAGCTGAGGAAGTAGCTTTTCTGCTTTCTTAAGCATAGGTGAACAGCTTGTCAAGCATTTTCCTGAGATTGGAGAAGTGGTTTGAGCTTGCTCTAAAATAGTTTAGATAATAATATACCTAGACATTGTCTCTTAGGTTAAGTAAAATGTATCTGTGGAAATTTTTTGTGTGAATGTTTTCTAACCAAATCTTGGCAAAGATTATGCTTGCTTGTCTTTAAATACCCACTAACAATAAAACACAGCATGCAGTGGCAATTGCTGTTTGCATGCTGCATCCCCTGTGCCCTGGTGATTTCGTGACCCTTACCCAGGGACCCCAACGCACTAGACGTTGACAATCTACCACTTCTTGTTTGCACACACCCATTCTATGTATGAAGGTACTTTGTCTATGTTAACCAATAGGGTAGTACTCACTCTCTGAGGAGAAAAGTTCCAGAGTATAACTCTATGACCACATTAAAGGGTGTAGAATTTAAAGCATTTTGAGACAAACATTGATATTTGAATTAGAAGGCTCCTTAGGGATATTTTCTTGGAGCTCATTAGTTTACCCAGGAGAAATATAAATATTCACACACTTTGGAACTAATTAGTAAGTAACTGAATTAACACTAGATCCTAGACATTGTGTTATTACAAGTCACCATTGTATTATTGTTACATCAGAATCCTTCCCTACTTGCATATGTGTATCAGAAAATGAAAGAAAGGCATTAAAGCAAAATGTCTTATTTTTTAGGCATTTAATCCTTGTGGGGAGGGTAATGTCTGAACTCTTCCATTCAATAAAAGCTTGAAGTTTATAAGAGCATTTCCTACATACAAGAATTTGTGGCAGGTTGATTGGCAGGGTAATTCAGCATGGAGATATCCCTAACAAGAATTAGATTTAAATAGAGCATATGGCAGTTATGACGTCTCAATGGATATTGAGGCATTTTCTAAAGAAGAATCAATTTGAGGAGTCTTCAATAACATCAGTAAAACTGTAAGTTCAACCTAGTACTTGATGTTACTTGTTCTACATTTATAATGAATAGGCTGATAAGATGTCCAAACATATCTAATGATATTTCTATAAAATCCCAAACTGATGTAGATACATGGGTCACTCATTGGAACTGTAGGGCAAATTAGGCTTGTCTTTGCTGTAGTTCAATCCATAATCTCCTGGCCAGTGTTCAAAAATATTCACAGAATATCTCTAAGTAAAGGTCATGACAGTTACATCTGTATAATACTTCTAAGGTCAGGATAAGAGCATTTGTTCCTAACATTTAAAATCAACAAGATCTGTTGAATTCATGGATCTAGAGTTTTAATTCATAACTCAAAATTTCATCAATATGACTTACATCTCTACCAGTTCACCAAAACACTGTTCTTATTGAACTTGTCTATGTCCTTTTAGTTTTCAAATCCAAATAGCATATTTCCTTCAATACCTCTGTAAGTTTTGACCTTTTCTTCCTGCAAATTCTTTCCTTTCTTTACTTCTGTAAATCTGTTTTATTACTTTCTTGTTTCCTTATTTATCTCTTTCTTCCAATCTTGTCCACACTGGTGCTCAAATTGCTTACACTAATGTCATAACTTTTCTTTTCCTCTTCCCTTTAATAATGCCCCCAATTTTATCATTCTTTTTCATATTCATGGTTGAGGATATTTTGATGATGTCTAAAAAGATCTATTGGTAGCTCAGTGGTAGAGAGCTTGACTTGCATGCATGAGGCCCTGGGTTCGATTCCCCAGCACCACATAAGCAAAAAGAAAAAAAGCTGGAAGTGACACTGTGGCTCAAATGGCAGAGCACTAGCCTTGAGCTGAAGAGCTGAGGGACAGCGCCCAGGCCCAGAGTTCTGGCCCCACGACCGGAACCAAAAATAAAAATAAAAATAAATAAAAAGATATATCTTTGCATCTGTTTAATATAAACTTTAGAACTATCAGAGAGTTTTTTCCCCTAAATCCATCATTTTCACCTGTAATCCTTATCACCAAGAATATCACTAACACATTTGCCTGGTCATAGATGTAGAACCCTTTAGATTTCTTCTTATCCTTCTACTCCCACCCACTAGATACGATGAATGATCAAGATTTTCTCAGTTTCTGTCACTAATATGATTTCTTGTTTTCTTTGTTTGTTTTTGTTTTTGTTGGTCGTGGGGCTTGAACTCTGGGCCTGGGTACTGTCCCTGTGCTCTTCAGCTCAAGGCGAGCACTCTACCTCTTGAGCCACAGCACCACTTTGGGTTTTCTAGTGGTATTTATTGGAGATCAGCGTTTCATGGACTTTTCTGCCTGGGTTGGCTTTGAACCGTGATCCTCAGATCTCAGCCTCCTGAGTAGATAGGATTACAGGAATGAGCCACTGGCACCCAGCACTAATATGATTTCTATGTACTCCTTTTTATGCCCCTGACACAAGTCTGTTTCATGTACTCATCACTGGTCCCCTAGTCTTAAACAACTTTTTACATAGTCTTTTCATATTGATCCTCTCCATCACCAAATTACTGCTCCTTGTAAGCATGCAGAGGGAAGAGCTCAGACACAAATTCTAGTATCATTATTTACTCACTACATTGACTGTTGGGCCTTACATTTCTCATCTGTAAATGGATGTAATCTACCAGAAATATTGAGGAATACATTTGCTTACTCCTAGAGCAAGAAAAAAGAAAAGTGAAGAGTCCTTACATTTTCCACCTTAGCTTACAAATAAGGAAAGAATCAAATTCAGTTTGTTGGTATAAAGTCACAAATTGTTTCATCCAGAAGTAAAAATAAATTTTACCTCCTGGCTCTAAGGCCTGTGTCCTTTTAAGGCACCTACAGATATGTAAGTGGTATTATGTAAATTGGGTCATGTGTCTAATGCTGTATTGAAGAACATACTCAACATACCATTGGAAAACATTGGTTGTTGAATAGTATCTATATAAGAATGTTACTTGAACTAATCACACTAAGTTGAAAACTAATTGTAGTCCATCAAAATTTTTCTTACTGCTTTACCTGTTGCCAAGTGTTCTTCATCAATTTATACATAGATTTTCTCCAGTGAACTGGATAGAAACCAAAACTGACCAAGGATTTCTGCCTAATGAGTGAAGCATGCTTGAGGCATGTGTTGTTACCTTCTAGGAATATATAAACAAGCCACTGGCTATGTAGGTGGTGAAAGGCTTTCTCCTAAATTCCCAAGGCTAGAACAAACAAGATCATTTGATAACAAAGCACTCAGCTTATTATATTTTATCTATGTGGGATAATCAACATGTGGAAATAAACGATTTTATTTACAAGCAAACAATTCCACCAAAAAAGTGAGTATACATTAGAGAGACTTCAAGAATAACATTAGGGTTTTTACTGCCTCACCTGATTATGTGATTGTATTTCTTGATATTGAAACTCTCCTCTTGTTATTCTTTTTTTTTTTTTTTGGTCCAGTCGTGGGGCTTGAACTCGGCCTAGGTGCTGTCCCTCAGCTCTTCAGCTCAAGGCTAGCACTCTACCACTTGAGCCACAGCTCCACTTCCAGCTTTTTTGCTTATGTGGTGCTGAGGAATCGAACCCAGGGCCTCAGGCATGCAAGGCAGGCGCTCTACCACTGAGCCACCTTTCCAGTCCCTTGTTATTCTTATTGTATGTAATCCAATGCTGTTTATTACTATGTATTCAATGTGGGAAATCTAGCTTCAAAGATGTCTAAAAAGTTTTCCTTTTAAATCATATCATTGTCATTATCAGGGTACACTGTAGTCATCATCATCTTCAACAAAATTATTATTAGCATCATAAGTTCTAATTATTGAAAGTCTGATATGTGTCTATGATTTTGTATTATTTGTATTTTTATTAATAATTTTAATATTACCACTGTGCATGCATCCATGTTAAATTTTTGAATAAATAAAGAAACAAAAAAAACTAAAGCATAACAGGTAGCTTGACTATGTGATTATAACAAATTATTGGACAGATTTTTGAAGCATTGCACATTCCTAACCAGTATGAATTAACTTCCTCTCTCCCTGTCATTCCACACAAATATTTAAGGGTTTGAACAGAATTTTTTCAAGTAATATACTATAAATGTTACTACAACATTATGTGTATATCTAAAATTACATTGAAAATAATATACTCTACATTCTAGTGAAATATTAGTCATTTTACTCTAGGAAACTTTTGGAAAAATAGATTGTATATCTTTGAAATGAAAACGGTAAAAAATAGTAGCATAAAAGTTTTATAGGGATGGGCTGGGAAGATGGCTCAGTGGTATAATGCTTGCCTTGCGTGCATGAGGCCCTGGTTTTGATTCCTCAGCACCACATAAGCAAAAAAGAAAAAAGCTAGAAGTGGCACTGTGGCTCAAGTGGTAGATGGCTAGCCTTGAGCTGAAGAGCTGAGGGACAGCGCCCAGGCCCAGAGTTCAGGCCCCACAACTGGACCCAAAGAAAAGTTTTAAAGGGAGTCTGTCTTCAAAAATGTGTGTGTGTGTGTGTGTGTGTGTGTGTGTGTGTGTGTGTGTGTGTATAAATATTATGTGTAGAAAGACATACATTTTTAGAGGGAATTTGTCATCAGCATATATATATATATATATATTTATATATATATATATATATAAATTTATGTATAGAATTATGTGCACTATAGTGAAACAAACATCTTAAAACATAATTTAAAAAATTATCAAACTAAGTGCCAGTAACTCACGTCTATAATTCTAGCTAGTCTGGTGGCTGAGATCTAACAATTGTTTTCACATCTACCCCAGACAGAAAAGTACTTGTTAGATCCTTA
>NW_024872374.1:0-18502 GCF_019054845.1 Dipodomys spectabilis | reverse complement strand
AGAATATATAAAAATAAGATATAGGTCATCATTCTTTATATAGAGTTACACACTAGAATCTACATAAATGTCTATCTGTCTCTCTCTATAACTTTATTTATAGATTCATATACATATGTAAATACACACACACGCTGCAATCTACACATCTATCTGTTTATATATTGGCCACTCCTAGGGCTTCATCTCAGGTCCTCAATTTTGCCTGACAACTTCACTTGCGTCAGCCTGGTGGGCTAACATTGACCCACTAAAATATATAATTGACCCTCTAAAATATATAATAACTAAATAAAAAACAAAATAAAATGAATAACTACACTAACTGCAATATGCAATAAACATGTATATGTAAATATAAATCATGTATTTAAAATGTATATGAATATTATTTTAGCAAGTGCTAGGAACAGGCCTTCTTTCTTGTCTTGCAGCATTGTGAGCTTTCCCTTCCCCCACAGTACTGCAGATTTACCCAGCCCCTGAGTTCAAATACCAGGCCCAGCAGAAAAAAATGGCGTGTATACAACACCAAGTAGCCTAATAATTGTTTAAATATTTTTAATGTATATATGTACGTATTCATTTATGTATTACATATTTTTATTTTGTCAAGCACAGGGCTTGAACTCAGGGCATGGCAACTCTGCCTAAGTTTTGATCACTCTAGGCTGGGTTGCAGCCACTGGACCCACAGCCGAACCTCGGTTGTGGGCCTCAAAGGATGACAGGAAAAATAAATAAATAAAACGACACAGAAAAAAAAACAGTAACTTGCAATGGCTGCCGGTTTTACATTTGTTTTCTTTTCAAGGTGACCATCCTGGGTCTAAATGACAGGGCTGAAAAAACTGTTGGTAACCTGGCATTGATGAAGGCTGTCGGACTTCCAGAGAAGCCATGGGCCAACACGACAACATAGGCCTTGTGTTCGAAGTTGGGTCCTGACCCCAACCAATGGAGGGAGATCCTAAGAGTCTCGTTTCTATTCATAGGAATACCGATGGAAAGATATGAATGTCAAGGTTGAATTACTTGTTCCTGAATGATACTAGCATAAAATTAGAGAGGGATTTTAGGAGGCTGATGGATTTTAATGAAAATTTTTGACACATTAAAAAATACTATTAATTACATGGACACAATAGTTTCGGGACAGTGGTCGATATAATTAATAATTCATTAAGGATGAAAACAGTAATATTAATTACACAGAGGCATAATAAATACCCAAGAATTGGTACGAATGTAGCCTATATAAGTAAATAATGTATAGACATCTCTGGCACTCTATAAAGATCTATATTTATTTGTGTACTACCATCTGCATGTCCATCTCTTCTTGTTTTGTAAACCCCTGGGGCTCAATCTCAGGTGTTGGGAACTGCTTGTTGGCTCCATATGCCCCAGGCTGGCGTGCTCACACTCACTCATTCATGAATTGGGCCTTGTAGGCTGTAAGTTCAGATGCCAGCACTAAAAAAAATTGAATCATGCAGTAAGACACAGGGTGACACATGTTTTCTTTTTCTGTGAAAGTCCTGGGTGTCAAGTGTGAAGTCTCATACATAGGCAATTCTATATCCTATGTAATAAATGTAGTAAATATTCCATGTGTTATAGCAGTCAATAAAATAAATGGTAAATGAATAAAAAAATAAAATGAATAACTACACTAAGCACAATTTGGAGTCAACATACGGGGCTCAATCTCAGGGCCTGGGCACTACCTGGCAGCTGAATTGGCTAGTGGCTGCTGTGCTGGCAGTCACCCATTCATGAACTGAGACTTCTTTGCCCTGAGTGTAGATCCAAGCACTCCCAAAAATGTAATCTTGTAGTGAGAAGCCGAACATGACACATGTTTTCCTTTTCTGTGAAAGTGCTCGGTGTCAGGTAGGATATATAATTTGGATATTAATCTATATGCTATGTAATATGATGTAATAAAGTTAAAAAACATCATAGGTAGAAGAATTGCCACTACAGTAAATGATAAACAGATTGAATTAGTAGTGAATCATTCTAGGATAAAATTAGATGCAATAAGTGTAGGATGTGCACTAAGTTTAGTATTTTATTAAGCATGAACAGAATAAAAATTACATGGAGACATAATTAAATAACTAATAATTGAGAGTAACACATGATGCATAATTTAATAATATATAGACATTGGTCTCATTCTATGAAATATCTAATTATATGTATGGATATATGTACATATATGATAAACAATTATAGGATATTGAGTAATTATTAATTAATGCTTTATTAATTGTTAACTGGGACACATCATTAAATGGAGACATAATTTAATACCTAAGAATTGGTAGCAATATTATCTATAATTTAATAATATGCAGAAATCTCTTTTTCTGTATATAATATTTATATATAGCAATCTCTATTTACACCTCGTTCCCTCCTGAGGCTCGAGGGTTGAGTGCTCTCATGGTAAGCACAAAGCCCTGGGTTCGATTCCTCAGTGCCACAAAACAGAAAATTCAGAAGTTCTGCTGTCTTTCAATCAATTGAGTGCTAGCCTTGAGCACAAACGTTTAGGGAAAGTGTCTAAGCTCTTACTCAAGCCACAGGTCTGATGCCAAAAAAAGGTAGGATATTCTAACTGCTTAATAAAATATTAATTAAACTTAGTGCACATCCTACACTTATTGCTCATTACAGAGCAATCTAGGAGTCTGGTGCTGACAGCTGCCACCTAACCTGACTTAGCCACATGTAAACCGCTGCAACCAAGCTCCACGAGTTACCCAGGTCATCCTGGCTTATGCCTGTCACCCTAGCTGCTCAGGGACTTTAAAACCCAGTCCTGGCAGGAAGTCTGAGAGACACCTCAAAATGTGGCTCCAAGTGGTAGAGCTTTGAGTTCAAGCCCCATGGCTAACACCCCAGAAAAACACCCCTCTAAACCATTAGATGTGAACTTGTATGGTTTGTAAATTTTCCTCAAAGAATGGTGATACTGATGAAAGCACCATAATTCTAATGACAGCTTGTGGAATGGAGCTATGTGCTGAGTCCTCCATAGGTTGCTCTGTTCTGAGTCCTGCACAGGGTGCTATGTGCTGAGTCTTTCACAGGATGCAGTGTGCTGAGTCCTGCATTGGGTGCTGGGTGCTGAGTCTTTCACAGGATGTTGTGTGCTGAGTGGTACAAATAGTGCCATGTGCTATGTCCTTAACCGGGTGCATTCTTACATCTTTTCTATGTAAGAGCCCCATAACAGATAATTATACAGACAAGAATATTGAGGCTCAAATAGGTCCCCATGTCAGGGACAAAATTATGTATTACTGAAGACTCGTGAGTTGTCTACAGCAGACAATGGCTTGGTTTGGTTTTTTCTTGGTCATGAACCTTGAACTTGGGGCTGAGGCACTGACCCTTACCTCTTGAGCTCATGGCTAGCACTCCACCACGTGGATCCATGGACCCCCTTGCAGCAGAGGCCATGGCCAAGGGGTCAGTAGCTGAAGTCTGTAATCCTGCCTTCTTGGGAAGCTGAGTTCTAAAGGTCTGGGTTCCAAACTATCTCACACACAAAAGGTACCATGAGACTATTATCTCCAATTCACTACTAAGAACCTGAAGGGGAAGCTGGGTGCTTGAGGTCATGTCGGTTATCCTACCTACTCAGGAGGATGAGATCTGAGGATCATAGTTCAAAGCTAGCCTAAGCAGGAAAGTCCTTGAGAAACTTAGCTCCAATGAACCACCAGAAAACCGGAAGAAACTCTATGACTCAAGTGGTAGAACACAAGAATTGAGCTGAAGAGGTCAGGGACAGCACCAAGGCCAAGACTTCAACTCCTTTAATCGACAACAACAACAATAAAAAAAGACAGAAATAAACTAACAAAGCTGAAGTAGAGGGCTGGGAATGTGCCTTAGTGGTAGAATGCTTTTCATATATGAAATCGTGGGCTTCATTTCTCAGGACCAAATTACTAGGACAAAGCCTGAAGTGGCTCTGTGGCTCGAGTGGGAGAGGGATATCATTATACAAGAGGTATAGTGCTCAGATCAGGAGGTCAAGCTTCAAGATTCATGTACATGTGTGCATGCACACTCACACCCATGCACACACACAACGTGGTGTGCACACATACACACACACACATACATCACAGACCAGATGTGATGTTACACAAAATGGTAAAGAACTGGGCTTCTGCACTGAGCTCATGGTCAGCACCCAGCCCTGTGTTCAATCCCAAAACCTAGCCACCCAGGGCCCAACTAGGAGAAGTCAAAGGTTTCAAAACCTGATGAGCTTCACCAGTCCTACATGACAGGAAGCTTTGTGATATCCAACATGTGCTTGGATTTCCCAAGCTTCTGGAAACATAGGAGAGGCATCATAGGCCCAACATTGCCTGCAATGAATCGTGTCATTATGTTCAGTGCCCTAGTTGTCTGCCCTTCAGCAGACAACTGAATTATATTGAGCACTGTAACTGATCACCATACTATAGTCTCACAAAGGCAGGATAAGTGCACAGAACTTGGCCTGCCATGGGAGGTGGCACAAATGAAAGTCTCCTGTTAAAACAGAGCACTGGGGAGAGAGATAGCTAAGGGTATAAAGAGGAATTATTTTTTGTGACCTTCAGAGCCCGCCCACACTCAGACTCACTAACTGGCCCTGATGGAGTTGTTTGTTACCCAGCTGTACAGGAGTGAGGGCTTTTTTGTGCCTGTCCAGACAATGAGATAGTCTTCCTCCAGCAGGCCTGTGATGCAGAGAAACCCTTAAGTTACAATGTGAACAGTGAAGGGAGCCCTGGAACATGCACTATCTTGAAAGAAGTCTGTTATGAACTCATTGTACTGAATACAAATTTCCTAGGTTGGTGCGAATCATCATAGCTACTCTGGATTTTCACCTATAAGAATACAATACAGAGATAAAGACAGGCTCTTTTTGAGGGGGCAGGTCCTAGGGTAGAATTATGAGCCTATACACGGTCCCTGAGCTCCTCTTGCTCAAGGGTAATGCAATAAGCTTGAGTCATAGCCCCACTTCTGGTTATTTCTGTGATCTCTTAGAAATAACTGTGTTATGGATTTTCCTACACTGGTTGGATTCAAACTAAGTTTCTCTATATCTCAGCCTCCTGAGGACCTAGGATTACAGACAGCAGCCACTGGAACCTTTTTTCTTCTCTTTTTCATTTTTTAATCTGGACAATCTGACTTCTTAATGGTCATTCCCAAGGTTTTAATTTATAAGTAAACTACCCAATGTTCTTTACAGCTGCTTTCCCTGAGAAGGATTTTCCCTCCTCATCTTCCCCTCTGGTCACAGGTTTGAGGCCAAAAGTGAGAAATGAGTGTCACAGGATTTGGGAGCAAATATCCACAGTACATGCCAGTTCTGTTACTTAGCATTGAGCTGCTGTGAATTTACTGTCTCAGGATATGAGGACCGAAAGCTGGAGCAATCCTCATACAGTCTGCATTGCTCCTTTAGCCTATAAAGTAATCTAATAATTATGAGTGCTTTGTGTCTCCAACCTTAAGTGTCTAGAACACACTAGTAGCCTCTTCATATGAAGGGTTAAAGTTTTGAGGCAGTGACCGCTTGTTGCTTGTTTCTAGCAGAGCAACATATGGTAGTAATCCAAACACCTGGTTGGTTGTGTGCCTTTATAAACCCTGCAAATCTTTAGCTCGGGGTTCTCCTCCTAGGCTCCACTGTGTTGGAGTGTAGGATGAGACCCGAGCTGCTGCCCATTTAAATAAAACCTTAAAACAGCTGTAAAGTCTGACTCTCGATGGTCTTCTTGGTGGGGATCCTGCCAACTGGGTATAACATAATAGTGGGGGCTCGTCCAGGATCCCCCCAAAGACCTCCGAGATCTCAGACTCCAAAGGTAAAACAGCGCTGTCTTTATTAATTTGTCTTGTCCTGTCATTTGTCAGTTTTACTTTCATTTTCCTTTGTGAAGATGGCCACTCTGATTTGTAAAGGGTTGTTGAAGCAGGTGCCCTTTCACCACAACCCTGGAGGAACTAGGAGATGTCCAAGATCCTCTTTTGGGTCAGGGGTCCTTGGAACCCCGCTGTGTGGGGCAGGGGGGGCGGCCCTTGGAACACCACCGTGTGAATTGTGGGGCGGCGGAGGTTGGTTCAGTGTTGGGCCAGAACTGACCAAGAGGGCCTCCTAAGAGAGGCCCAACTCGCCCACTGTGGCTCTGCTCCTTCTGCTGTGTGGTGTGGGTGTGGAACCCCACCATGACAGTAGTCAGTGGACCAATTTGGGAGATCTCCACTTTGTAAGCTTTTTTTGTAACTGTCAGGCCTGCATGTGTTTTGTTTGTACTGTTTATTGTTTTTTGGACTGTATGTCTGACAGGACTGGAAACCATAGGCACCACTCCATCTAGCCCCCTAGACTTACAAAAAGAAACTGAGACACAGGGAAAGAAAAGGTACCCCCTGGGTTTTCAGGGAGATAACTTGAAAGAAGAAATGTTTCCTCCCCCATACTCTCCTTTCCAGGTTCCTTTTGCAGAACCTGAGAATGATCAAGAGGAGGAGGGAGCTATAAAACACTCGGCACCTGCCCTTAACGTTTCTGAGGAGCCAGTCACTCGAAGATGCCGTGGGATCAATCCCCCTTCTAATGCAGCTGTTTTTGCCTTATGCTCCATAGGTCCTGTGGATGTGGATGGTCAACAGCAACTCTAATATTGGCCATTTTCTACCAGTGATCTATACAATTGGCACACCCAAAATGCCCCCTTTTCTGAGAAACCCCAGGATTTAATTCGTTTGCTTGAATTTGTTCTCTTTACTCATCAGCCCACTTGGGATGATTTTAGTCCGCTTTTACAGGTCATTTTTACCACTGAAGAGAGAGACTGTATACAAGAAGCAGCCCGGAAACATATCCCTGGCCCCAAAAGAGCACCTATTACGGATCCTGCCCTGATCACTGTCTATTTTCCTGAGATCTGACCAACATGGGACTACAATACAGTTGAAAGTAGGGATCGACACTTCGTCTATCATCAGGCTCTGTTGGCAGGTCTCAAGGAAGAGACTTGCCAACCTACTAATATGGCCAAAGTTTATGATGTTATACAGGGAGGAAGTGAAAGTCCCGCAGCATATCTTGAGCAGCTCAGGGAAGCTTTTAGTCAATATACCCATATGATCTTGAGACCCAGGAGTCGGCTCAGATGATTATGTTTGCCTATATAAATCAAGCTGCACCAGACATAAAGCAGAAGTTGCAGGCTCTAGACAGATTTGGTGAAAAGTCTATTAGGGATCTAGTAGCAACAGCAGAAAAGGTTTACAATAAGAGAGAGAGAGTACCAAAGACAGGAAAGGAAGGACAGAGAATGTGAAATTGAGTGTGAAAAGAGTGACCAGGCCAAAGAAAAGAGGCCAGACTTGTTGGACTCACCACTATCGCACACCGAGCATACCTGGTTCACAGACGGCAGCAGTTTCATTTGAGATGGAAAAAGGTACGCTGGTGGAGCAGTTACCACAGACACTGAGATAGTGTGGGCAGAAGAACTCCTCCAGGGAATGTCTGCACAAAGAGAAGAACTAGTGGCACTAACAAAAGCCCTACAGATGGGAAAAGGGAAGAGACTAAACATTTACATGGACAGTCGGTATGCACTTGCCACTGTGTATGTCCATGGAGCCATTTACCAAGAGAGGGGGTGTTGACAGCCGAGGGAAAGGCTATTAAAAATGAACAAGAAATTTTAAGGCTCATCCGTGCCTTATGGGAACCAGCAAATATTGCCATTATCTACTGTCCTGGCCATCGAAAGGTAACTGATTCAATAACCAAAGGAAATAACTTGGCCGATCAGGCAGCTAAGGAGGTGGATCTCCAGCCCAAAGCAGAAGTAGACCCAGGGCCCCAAGCTTTGCCTCCTGAGCCTCAGTACTCCCAAGAAGACTTGGAGTGGATAAAGAAAAATTCAATGGCCTATAAACCCCCAAACAGAGAAAGAAATAAAGACTGGTGGAAAACTGGTGAGAGAAAACTCATCTTGCCACAATGATTGGGCAAGAGGATTCTTATGAGAATCCATCGGGTCTCTCACATGGGAACCCAAAGAATGGAGGACTTGTTCCTACACTCAGAAGTAAAAATCAGGCAAGGAAATCAACTCAATGAGGACATTGTTAAAAATTTTAAAGCCTGTCAGCTTACCAATGCCCCTAATCAACTGGTTACAAAAGGAGCTCGCCTCCATGACGATAGGCCAGGTGTGTATTGGGAAGTAGACTTCACAGAAATTAAAACTGGAAAATTTGGATATAAATATTTGCTAGTTTTTGTAGACACCTTTTCAGGATGGGTTAAAGCCTACCCAACAAAGCATGAGACTGGGCACGTCATATCTAAGAAGATCCTGGAAGAAATCCTACCAAGGTATGGCTTCCCATCCACCATCTGGTAAGACAATGAACCAGCCTTCGTCCCAAAAGTAAGTCAGGGAATAGCTGCGGCACTGGGGATGGATTGGAAATTGCACTGTGCTTATAGACCCCAGAGTTCAGTGCAGGTAGAAAGAATGAATCAGACTCTAAAAGTGACCTTAACTAAATTGGCCTTTGAGACTGGCGCAGAATGGGTATCGCTGCTTCCTTTTACCCTGTTTAGAGTAGGAAATTCACCCTATCAGCTTGGCTTTACTCCTTTTGAAATAATGTATGGACACCTTCAACCCATTATCCCTATCCTTCAGACTGAATTGCTTGCTGATTTGGATGATATTGAATTTCTGTGTAAGCTTGACTATTTACAGCTGGGGCATAAGAGGATGTGGCCCCAGCTTAGAGCATTATATGATTCTGCTTCTATTCCTACCCCCATTTGCTTAAACCAGGGCACTGGGTGTTTGTTCGAAGGCAAAACCTGAGATCTCTGGAGCCACTGTGGAAGGGACCTTACATGGTTCCACCCTTACATGGTGCTACTGGTGTGTAGCCTTGCTGCTACTGTGGCATTGCTGCTTGGATCCACTGCTCCCACGCCAGACTGGCTGACCCCTTTGCCCTGGACAAGCATGGGGAAACATGGGAAGTCTCCAAGCATCTTACCCAACCAGTCTGCATACACCTCAAGAAAAGAAAAATGAACTGATTGTTATTGGTATAGTTGTTTAATAATATGGCTAACCCGTTCAAGATCAAGAGCTGTTGGAGTTCAGTTTAAGGCTGGAGCCACAAGATTATGTTCCAGGACCATAAGTCAGGGGGGGAATGAAGGGTTAAAGTTTTGAGGCAGTGACCACTTGTTGCTTATTTCTAGCAGAGCAACACATGGTGGTACTACAAACACCTGGTTGGTTGTGTGACTTTATATACCCTGTAAATCTTTACCTTGGGGCGCTCCTCCTAGGTGCTACTGTGTAGGAGTGTAGGACAAGGCCTGAGATGCAGCACGTTTACATAAAACCTTACAACAGCTGTAAAGTCTGACTCTCGGTGGTCTTTTTGGTGGGGGTCCTGCGACTGCGGTATAACAATATTTCCATTTTTCTCTAGTACTCCTCGAAATTTAGACTAAGGGTTTGTGTGGAGAGGCTCCTTGGTGAATCCCTGAGGAAACCACTTGAAGCCTCCTCAGGAGAAAGCTATTCAAGTCAGCTGAGCAGGAGAGTCTCTGAGACTATTTTCTCCAATAAACCACCAGAGAACCAGAAGTAGAGCAGTGGCCCAGAGGGTAGAGCTCCAGCTTTGAGAGAGAAAACTGAGCAGGAGATACAATCCAGACAGTCAGGAAAGCCTGGGAATTGCTTATGTCCACTTAACTACCAGCTGGCGGGAAGTGGAGCTGTGGTGGTGGTAGAGCCTCAGCCTTGAGCAAAGCAGCTCAGGAACACATCGGCCCCTGAGTTTAAGCCCTGGGATGGCCCCAAAAAAATTCAAAAAGAGAAGGCCAAGTTTATGTATCAGTGCCCTACCTACTTATGTGTGTATGTAAATTACCTCCCCCATAGTGCAAACTCTGCTTTTATTTACTGGTTTATTTTTCAGATATCCTAATTGTGCATACTGCATCATTCTCTTCATCTCAGGCCCATTGCTTTTCTCTTCCAGGGTTCTAGGCCTGTGTCTTTATATGATGCACACTGAGGCTTTCAGCAGCCTTTATTTACATTTTATCATGAGGGCAATGCAGGAACAATCACAAATCAGGCAGGGGAAGAGAAGATCAGGTCTCTTGGAAGTAACCGGTATTCAGAAAATTAAACTTGAGAACATAAAATGGTAGCATACTTATGCAAAAACTACCATTAGGAAAAAATGAAGGGGCTAGGAATATGGATTAACGAGAGAGTGCTTGCCTAGCATGCAAGAAGGCCTGGGTTCGATTCTTCAGGCACCCGTACACAGACAAAGCCAGAATATGTGCTGTGGCTCAAGTAGCAGAGTGCTAGAGACAGTGCCCAGGCCTTGAGTTCAACCCAACAACTGGCAAAGAGATAGGTACCTAGTCAGGAAGGTAGGAAGATAGATAGAAAGAAAAAAAGAGAGACAGAGAGGGAGAGAGAGAGAGAAAGAAGGAAAGAAGGAAAGAAGGAAAGAAAGAAAGGAAGGAAGGAAGGAAGGAAGGAAGGAAGGAAGGAAGGAAGGAAGGAAGGAAGGAAGAAAGAAAGAAAGAAAGAAAGAAAGAAAGAAAGAAAGAAAGAAAGAAAGAAAGAAAGAAAGAAAGAAAGAAAGAAAGAAAGAAAGAAAGAAAGAAGGAAGGAAGGAAGGAAGAAAAGAAAGAAGGAAGAAAGCTGATAGATGAATCTGTTTTTGACATCAGAAGGAAAGAAGGGACCACTTCCCAGTCACGAGTCTTTCTGCAGTGTTCCAGGACTACAGAATCACCTTCACACAAACGCAGATCAGGATGACTGTCTCTGTCCCACTTCTCTCTCTGTCCCACTTCTCAGGCAGCCAAGAGCCCCAGAGTCAAGAGGGCAGAGCCAGGTTCTAACTCAGATGCTTGGAGACAGAAGAGAAATGGCCCTGCTCCTCCTTGGACTGTGGGTTTGCATTAATGAAGTGGAGAATGTAGTAAGGAGAATGGACTGGCAGAGATAGAAGGGCCTTCAAACCTGAAAAATGGAGAGTCAAAAATCCACACCTTAAGACCAGAGAGCAGGGTTTTCAATTCTGTTCCTCTCCTCTTCCCCACTAAACTGGCTCTCTATAGGTAACCTAAAGATAGCCTAAGGCTCCCTTCACCTGAGGGAGGAAATTTAATCTTCATCGTTTGAAGAGACTGAGAGAAGCCTGACCCTGCTGTAACTCTAACAAATGTTTCAGGTTTCTCCCATTGCTGGCTGAGCCTGGAATGAATGAAGTGGTTTTGCAGCTCACTTCCCTGTTGAGTACATTCGGCCTCCTAATCCTGCAGGCCTAGTTCTCTGCACCTGGCCTGGCTTTTGAAACTGTTTGCTGTGCTTCAAATACAGTGTTACTCTCGAGTTCTTCCTGCTAACAGAGCTAGGGCTTGGATCCTGAGAATTTCATTTGAACCCCGATTGGATCAATAATATTTCTTTCCTTCTTCTGTAGCTCAAGAACTCCAAGAACATTTAGAGTGCAAGTAACTTCTCACCACCAATCGAAACACAGGAATTTCTTGAGCATCTGACCTTTCAGAACAGGAAGCCAGAATGTCCTAGACTTCCCTGCCTTGGCTGGTTTCCCCCTGTGATAGAGACCTCAGCCTCCTGAGTTAGGGTGATGGGTGTAAGCTATTGGTTCTCTGCTAGGGTCAGAACTGTAATGATCTTGACAATACAAGTCAACTGCTTATCACAAAGGGCTTGGGGAGCATATTAAGCCTTTCAACATTGTGCCTTTCAGAACCTTGTAGGACACAAGTTTATAATGCTAGAATCTGAGAGGCTGGGATTATGGAATGCTACACTTGAACCTTGAGGGCTGACTCCAATTCTGGTGTACATCAGCATTCATTTTCCAAACCATATTCTCATAAATAGCAAATAGGTAAATTACTTTGATTATCCCTCACTCTTTTTCCAGTGTGTGTCTCAAACTGAAGCCTGGGCGCTGTCCGTGAGCCCTTCAGCTCAAGGCAAACACTCTACCACTTGACCCACAGTGCCACATGGGGTTTTTTGATGGTTCATTGGAAGTAAGAGTCTAACAGGCTTTCCTTCCCTAGGCTGTCTTCAAACTGTGATCTTAAGATCTCAGCCTCCTGAGAAAGTAGGTTTCCAGAGCCACTGGAATCTGGCGTATTGTTTTGCCAGACCTGGGGCTTCAAATTAGGGCCTGGGTACTGTCTTTGAGCTTCTTTTTCTCAATGCTAGCAATCTACCACTTGAACCACACCACAGCTTCTGGCTTTTTCTGAGTATGTGGCACTGAGGATTTAAACCCTGGCATTCAAGCATGCTGAGCAAGCTCTCTACCACTAAGCTACATTCCCAGCCCCAACCTTACGATTTTATCCCTCAACTTGCCTGTCCACAAGAAAAGGCTTCTGAGTATAAATCATCTAAACAAATCCCTATAGGAAGCTGTCCAAGATAAATAAGACAAAGCTCATACTAGGCACATACTCTAACCATGTGATGACTTGACAAATGCCTCCATTTAATTATGTATCATGTTTCAACACTTAATAAAGTATTAATGAAAATGAGTCAATGTACTGAATTATTGTGTATAATTTTATAATATATGTACACAACATAATAAATATTATGTGTATAATAATACTAAATAAATAAACAATTAAATGAATAAAAAAATTAAATACAAAATCAATAATAATCATACTATGAAATAAACATACATATGTACCTATATATCTTATATTACACATGTATACAAATATTTTTTTCAATTGCAGGGCCTTAACTCCGGCCCTGGGAACAGTAGCTTGAAAATCTTTCCCTCAAGGACAAGGAGATTAGCCTTCACCCAAGGTGCAAAAAAGTTACTTAGACAGTGAGCTCAAATCCCAGCAATGGCAGAAACACTGGCCCCAGTTCCAAGACAGTGACTTAATATTTGTAACAGAAACAGTTACGTTTATTCAGTTCCAAACTGAACACTGAAAAAAATCAGTGTAGAATTTTGTACAGCTATTCAGACATCCATCCCTTACCCCCAAAGTGCTTCTTGAGCACTACATCATTTTTTGTACGTTTTTCATTTAAAAATGTTGTACAGAGGGGTCACAGTTACATGAGCAAAGTAATGAGTACATTTCCTATTGAGCATTGTTGCCTCCTCATTTGTTTTTCCCCTACCATCCCTTCCCTCCCATCTTCACAACTAACTTCCTTGCTGAGGTCAGTGACTTAATTATTTATTTTTGGCTTGGCATGGGGTTTGAACTCAAGTAATGGCAACTCTGAGCCTTCCATCACATTGCTACGGATTCATCAAGACTCTGAGTTCAAATCCCAGGCTAAGAAAGAAAACTGGAAGAAATTCCAAACCAAGGAGCTTTATTATTTCAATTTAGTTAGTTAGTTGGTTAATTAATGAATTAATTAGTTAATTAATTTTGCCAACTACGGGGCTTGAACTCAGGTCATGACAACTCTGACTCAGCTTCACTCGCCCTAGAATGGGGTGCAGCCTCGGGACCCAAAGCTGATCCTGGGACCCTCGGCCCAGA
The DNA here is from genome assembly GCF_019054845.1 of Dipodomys spectabilis. Taxonomy (NCBI): domain Eukaryota; kingdom Metazoa; phylum Chordata; class Mammalia; order Rodentia; family Heteromyidae; genus Dipodomys; species Dipodomys spectabilis. Next base: position 4,839 of record NW_024872374.1, on the reverse strand, counting down.
GGGTTTGCAGGAAGAAAAAAAAAGCACAAAAAGTGGGGAGCTGTAGAGGGCTCAGGGTTTTACAAGTTTTTCTTTGCATGGTGACCATCCTGAGTCTGAATGACGTGGTTTCAAAGTGGACCTGCCCTGCCATTGCTGATGGCTGGCAGGCTATCAGGGAAGCCATAAGCCAACATGTCAACATAGGCTCTGGGTTCAAATCCTATTCCTTACACACTAATGGCAGGAGATCACAAGAGATTCATTCATATGCATAAGAATACAGATTGAAAGAGTAGTTCATGCATTTGTCTAGTCTAAAATTGGATCCAATAATCCTAGGATGTTGATTGACCTTAATTAATAGTTTATTAAGCATGAAAAGAATAATATTTTTTCAATGGAGATATAATAAATACCTAAAAGTTGGTAGGAACGTAGTAGATGTTATTCTGTCATAGATAGACAGCTCTGGAACTCTTCAACAATATATATTTATTTGTATAAAACCTTCTGCCTATCCATGTATTGCTGTTTTGGCTAAACTTGGGGCTTGATCGCAGTGCATGGGAACCACCTGATAGCTTCATAGGCTAGAGGCTTCTGTGCTCACACACATCCAATCATGAATTGGGCCTGCTAGGCCCTGAGTTCAGATCCCAGCACTGCCAAAAATTTAATCTTTGAGTAAGAAGCTGAGTGTGATATATGTTTTCCTTTTCTGGGAGTCTCCAGGGTGTCAGGCATGATGGAGAACACATCTACAAATCTAGATGGTATGTGATATGATGTAAACAATGTAATAAATGGTATAGGTGTCATGAAAGTCAATGAAATAAATCGTAAATAAATGAATAAAAAAGAAATAAAATGAATGACCACACTAAACGTGATATGGACAGAACATCTGTATGGAAGTATAAATCCTATCTTTAAAATGTATATACGGAGTATGTTTTCCATGCCTGGGCTTGAATTCAGCCCACCCCCATGAGAAAGCAATGGCGGGAAATCCTGAGATACAGGAAAAGTCATGGAATGCGATTGATATAATCGAATAAGTAGTTAATGCATGATGTGACTAGGAAATGATAGGCAAGACTCATGGGGTATCACTTATTTGTAAAGCAGTGTTGATTAAGCATGACAATAATCATCACAGTCATGAAATGAAGGCATCTGGAAAGATACAAAAATCAGTAGACACATGGTAGATTGGATTCCATCACAAGTTATCATCTCTCCTACTCTATACAATTGTGTACTTATTTGCATACTACCTTCAACTTATGAATGGATGACTGCTGTGTGCCCTCCCCCCACACCCTCACCTGGGGGTCCATCTCAGGTCCTGGGAACGGCCTTACTCCTTAGTGGCTCACAGACTGGTGTGCTCACATGGACCCATTCGTCAATTGGGTCTGCTGGTCCCCGAGTTGAGATCCCAGCAGTGCCAAAAGATTCATCCTGATGTCAGAAGCCAATTGTTGCACCTGTGTTCCTTTCCTGTGCAAGTCCTGGGTCTCAGCTAGGATGGAGAATGCATGGGCCACCCTGTGGCCACGGAAAGAGGTTGTTTTCATGTGAGCCCAGTTATACCTGTCATCATATACTGAAGAAAATACACAATACATCCATGAATAGCATACAAAATAGAATAACTAGATTTGAGTATACATCCCATGTTTAAATGATGCATTCAGGACAATTGTGGCCCCCCCTGGTGCTCGATCTCTGTTCCTGGGAACCGACCAGCTCCTTAGTGGCTCACAGTCTGGTGTGATCACGTGGACCCATTGGGCAGTTGGGCCACCTAGGCCCAAAGTTCAAATCCCAGCACTGTCAAAATTCACCCTGATGTGAGAAGCCAGTCATTGCACCAGTTTTCCTGTGCTGTGCAAGTCCTGGGTCTCAGCTAGGATGGAGAATGTATACAGAACTCTATACTCATGGGAATAGTTTGTCATCCAGGTCACCACAGTTATATCTGTTATCCTATACTCAAGGTAATACACAATACATCAATGAATAAGACACAAAATAAAAGAATGACATGACTACACCGAATGCAAGATGCTGCCCATCCATGTATGGAAATATAGACCCTCTGTTTAAATGATGAATTTATGACTATATTGGCCCCAACCAGGGCTTCATCTCAGATCCTAGGAATGGCCTACCTCCTTAGTGCCTCACAGGCTGGTGTGTTCACCGTTACCCATTCACCAATTGAGTCTGCTAGGCCTTGAGTTCAAATCCCAACACTGCCAAAAGATTTACCTTGATTTGAGAAGCCAATCGATCCACCTGTTTTCCTGTCCAATGAAAGTACTGGGTCTCAATGAGGATGGAGAATTCTATATAGATAACTCTATAACCATTCGAATGGGTTGTTATCCATGTCAGCATAGTTACATCTATCACCATACTCAATAAAATACACAATACATCCATGAATAAGACACAAAATAAAAAGAATAACTACACTGAATGCAAGATGCATACCACACTTGTAGGTAAAGAGAGATCCTATGTTTTAAAAAGGCGGGCTTGTTATTTTGTCCAGTGCTGGGGCTTCAAATCAGGCCCTGGACCAGGCCTGACATTGTAGCATTCAAGGATGGTGAGATTTCCCTTCCCCCAAAGTGCAACAGAGCTACCCAGACGTCAGTTCAAATCCCAACACTGACAAAAGATTCATTCTGTTGTCAGAAGCCAGTCGTTGAACATGTTTTCCTCTCCTGTGAAAGTCCTGAGCTTCCACTAGGATGTAGAATGCATAGGCAACCCTATAACTATGGGAACAGGTTGTCATCCATGTCCGCATAGTTATACCTGTCACCATACTCAGTAAAATACAAAATAACTCCATGAATTCGACACAAATTAAGAAGTGCACCAAATGCAAGATGCTGTCCACACATGTATGTAAATATAGACCCTATGTTTAAATTATGAATTCATGACTATCTGGACCTCCCTGGGACTTGACATCAGGTCCTGGGAATGGCGTATCTGCTTCGTTGCTCACAAGCTGGTGTCCTTACCTTAACCCTTTCCCCAGTAGGGCCTGATAGGCTCTGAGTTCAAATCCCAACACTGCCAAAAGATGAATCCTGATGTGAGAAGCCCATCGATTCACCTATTTTCCTGTCCTGTGAGAGTCCTGAGTCTCAGCTTGGATGGAGAATGCATAGGAAACCCTATAGCCAGGGCAATAAGTTGTCTTCCATGTAAGCACTGTTATATTTGTTACCTTACTCAGTAAAATACACAATACTTACATAAGACAGAAAATAAGGAGAAAAAGTACTCCAAAGGCAAGATGCTGTCCAAACATATATGTAAATATTGATCATATGTTTTAATTATTAATTTATGACTATCATGACCCACACTGGGGATCAATGTCAGATCCTGGGAATGGCCTAACTCCTTTGTTGCTCACAGGCTGGTGTGGTCACTTTGAACTATTCACCAATTGTTCCTGCTACGCCCTGAGTTCAGATCCCAGCAATACCAACAATTGGATCATGCAGTAAGAAACCAAGTGTGAAACATTTTTCCTTTTCTTTGAGAGTCCTGGGTGTTAGACATGATGGAGAACACGTCTACAAATTTAGATTCCATGTGATAGGATGTCATCAATATAAATAAAGGGAATGGGTGTCATCATAGTAAAATCAATGGTAAATAAATGAATAAAACAAAAAGTACAAGGAACAACCACACCAAACGTGTATGGACTGAACATCCATAGGTAAGTACAAATCCTGCATTTTCAATGTATATAAATAGTATGTTTTCCAAGGCTGGAGCTTGAATTTTGGCTTAGAGTACAGGCCTGACTTTCTTATCTTCAAGTTCGGTGAGCTTGCCCTTCTAACACAGTGCTGCAGATTTACCCAGAACTTGAGTTCAAATCCAAAGCCTGGCAGAATAAACGGGGTGAATTGCAAGCCAGGGAGCTAATTTCTTTTAATTATTTTTTGCTCAGTAGGGGGTTTGAACTCAGGTTGTGGTAACTCTGCCTCAGCTTCGACACCCTATGCTGGGGTGCAGCCACTGGACATACAGTAGGTCCTGAGATCCTAGACCCCAAAGCCTTGTGTGGCAAAAATGTATGGAAAAAATGCAGCGAGATGGCCTTTTTATGTTTTCTTCCTTTGCACGGTGACACTCCTGGGTCTGAATGACACGGTTGCAAAGGGTACCTCACCTTGCATTGCTGAAGGTTGTCAGACTATTGAGGAAGTCATAGGTCCACGTGGCAATGTAGACCTTGATTTCAAATCCTAGTCCTGACACCAATCAATGGCAGGAGATACTAAGAGACTCGTTCCCATCCATGGGAATAACAAGGTAATATTATCAATGTCACAGTTGAATGAGTTGATGGTGAATGATGCTCCTATAAAATTAGACAGCATCATTTCAGAAGACTGATTTTATTTAATATTTATGAAGCATTAAGATAATACTATTACTTACAGAATGTAATAATTTCAGGATATTGATTGATTTACTTAATAGTTTGTTAAGAATGAAAACAATAACATTAATTATATGGAGGCATTATAAATACCCAAGAATTGGTAGGAATGTAGTCTATATAAACGAATAATGTATAGACATCTCTGGCTCTCTATAAAGATATATATTTATTAGTGTACTACCATCTGCATGTCAACCACTGGGGCTCAATCTCAGGTACTCAGAACTGCCTGTCAGCTCAATTTGCCACAGGATGCCAGGCTGACACTCACCCATTCATGAATTGGGCCTTGTAGGCTGTGAGTTCAGATGCCAGCACTCCCAAAAAATGAATCATGTAGTAAGAAGTTGATGCTGACATGTTTT
>NW_024872373.1:0-15674 GCF_019054845.1 Dipodomys spectabilis | reverse complement strand
CTGAGAATCCAAGAACCATAGGAAGAACCCAGTTTTCGCAGCCCCCAAGAAGGTAGATAACATGGCAGGAACTCCCAAATACCTCTCAGTCCTATCTCTTAATGTTAACGGACTGAACTCTCCAATTAAGCGACATAGACTGTCTAGTTGGATTAAAAAACAAGACCCTTCTATCTGCTGCCTGCAGGAGTCACATCTTGCCCGTAAAAACAAACACATTTTCAATGTTAAAGGCTGGAACAAAATCTACCAAGCAAACGGACCGCATAAACAGGCGGGAGTTGCAATCCTAATATCAGAAAAAATAGTCTTCAAATTAAAATTCGTGAAAAGAGATAAAGAAGGTCACTAAATACTAATTAAAGGATCTCTCCTTCAGGAGGATATTACAATTCTAAATATCTATTCGCCAAACAATGGAGCACCCAAATTTATCAAAGAAACACTAATTTCCCTCAAATCCCATATAGATCCAAAGACATTAATTGTTGGGGATTTTAACACACCACTCTCCCCACTAGATAGATCAACTCGGCAAAAACTCAACAGAGAAACCACAGATCTAAACAGCTGCATAGATCAACTAGACTTAACAGACATTTACCGAACATTTCACCCAGCAGCATCAGAATACACTTTTTTCTCAACAGCACATGGAACGTTTTCTAAAATAGACCACATTTTAGGCCACAAAGCAAACTTGTCTAAATTCAGAAACATTGAAGTTATACCGTGCATTCTCTCTGACCACCAGGGAATAAAATTAGAACTCAACACCAAAAGCCACCAAAGAAAGTCCGGTATCACATGGAGGCTGAACAACACACTGCTGAATCATGAGTGGGTCATGGAAGAGATTAGAAAGGAAATTCAAATGTTCATGCTATTCAACAAAAATGAACACACAAAATACCAGCTCCTCTGGGACACAGCAAAGGCAGTACTCAGAGGCAAGTTTATAGCTCTGAGCTCCTACATCAACAAATTGGAGAGATCTGAAACTAGCAATTTAATGACACATCTAAACCTCCTTGAAAAAGAGCAGCAAGATAAACCCCAATCCAGTAGACGGAAAGAAATAATCAAAATTAAATCAGAATTAAATGAATTAGAATCCAAAAAAACTATAGAAAGAATCAACAAAACAAAGAGTTGGTTCTTCGAAAAACTTAACAAAATTGACAGACCCTTAGCAAATCTTATCAGAAAAAGAAGAGAACACACCCAAATTAATAAACTCAGAGATGAGAATGGAAACATCACCACGGAAACAACCAAGATTCAGAACATTATAAGGGAATACTTCTCAAAACTGTAAGCTAATAAGTTTGAGAACTTGACAGAAATGGACCTCTTCCTAGCAAATATTGACATGCCAAAACTAAACCAAGATGAGTTAAACTATCTTAACAGGCCCATTTCAAGCATTGAAATAGAAACAGCAATAAGACACCTCCCAGCTAAGAAAAGTCCAGGACCAGATGGTTTTATAGCGGAATTTTACAAGGCCTTCAAAGCAGAGCTCACACCAATACTCTGCCAACTCTTCAATGAAATTGAAAGAGAAAGCTCACTACCGAACACATTCTATGAAGCCATCATAACCCTCATCCCAAAACCAGGCAGGGACTCATCAAAGGAAGAGAACTATAGACCCATTTCTTTGATGAACATTGATGCAAAACTTCTCAACAAAATTTTGGCCAACCGACTTCAACAATTCATTCAAAAAATCATACACCACAATCAAACAGGATTTATTTCAGGGATGCAAAGCTGGTTCAATATACGCAAATCAATTAATATTATTCATCACATCAACAGGAGCAAGAATAAGAACCACATGGTTATCTCAATAGACGCAGAAAAAGCATTCGACAAGATCCAACACCCCTTCCTGATGAAGGTTTTGGAAAAATTAGGAATCCATGGAACATTCCTCAATATAATAAAGGCTGTATATGACAAACCTACAGCCAGCATTATACTCAATGGTGAAAAACTAAAGCCATTTCCTCTTAACTCAGGAACAAGACAAGGATGCCCACTCTCTCCACTTCTCTTCAATCTAGTATTAGAATGCCTAGCTACAGCAATAAGACAAGATGCAGACATAAAGGGGATCCAAATAGGGAAAGAAGAAATAAAACTCTCCCTCTCTGCAGATGACATGATCTTGTATTTAAAGAATCCCATAGACTCCAGTCCCAAATTACTCAAGCTGATTCAAAACTTTGGCAAAGTAGCAGGTTATAAAATTAACCCCCCAAAATCCATGGCTTTTCTGTATGCCAACAATGAGAAAAGTGTGGCTGAAATTAGGAAAGCAACTCCATTTGTAATACCCCCACAAAAAATAAAATTCCTAGGAATTAACTTAACTAAAGAAGTGAAGGACCTCTATGATGAAAACTTTAAAATCTTGAAAAAGGAAATCAACACAGAACTTAAAAAATGGCAAAACCTCCCATGCTCCTGGATTGGAAAGATTAACATTGTGAAAATGGCAATACTTCCCAAGGCTATCTACAAATTCAACGCAATACCTATCAAAATTCCACCCTCATTCTTCAAGGAAATAGAAGAGGCAATCCAAAAATTCATATGGAACAATAAAAGACCCTGAATAGCAAAAACGCTCCTCAACGGAAAGAACACTGCTGGAAGAATATCAGTACCAAATTTCAAACTCTACTATAAAGCCATAGTAATCAAAACAGCTTGGAATTGGCATAAGAACAGACGTCAGGACCAATGGAATAGAATTGAAAACCCAGAAATGAACCTACAGACCTATAGCCATCTAATCTTCGATAAGGGAGCTAAAACAATAGAATGGAAGACAGACAGCCTCTTCAGTAAATGGTGCTGGCAAAACTGGTTAACTACATGTAGAAAACTAAAGCTAGATCCTTATATATCACCCTGCACCAGAATCAACTCCAAATGGATCAAAGACCTTGAACTCAAAGCAGACACTCTGAAAACATTACAGGATGGAATAAGAGAAACCTTGGGTCTCCTCGGCTCAGGCCGAAATTTTCTGAATAGAGACCAGGAAACACAACAAATCAAAGAAAGGTTGGACAAATGGGATTGTATAAGGTTGCAGAGCTTCTGCAGGGCAAATGGCATAGCTAGCAAGATCAATAGAAAGCCCACGGTTTGGGAGAAGATCTTCACTAGCCATACAACAGACAAGAATCTCATATCTAAAATATACTTGGAACTCAAAAAATTAAATCCCCCAACAACAAATCCTCAAAGAAACAACTGCCCAATAAGTAAGTGGGCGAAAGACTTAAAGAGAAGCTTCTCTGAAGAAGAAAGAAGGATGGCCAATAGACACATGAAGAAATGTTCAACATCCCTAGCCATAAAAGAAATGCAAATCAAAACAACATTGAGATATCACCTCACTCCAGTTAGACCAGCAAAAATCAAGAACTCTAACAACAACAGATGCTGGAGGGGATGTGGACAGAAAGGAACCTTACTTCATTGTTGGTGGGAATGTAAACTTGTTCAACCACTTTGGAAAGCAGTATGGAGGTTCCTCAAAAGACTCCACATAGATCTCCCCAATGACCCAGCAATCCCACTTTTGGGCATTTACCCAAATGATCACAAACAAGGCCACACTAAAGCTACCAGCACAACTATGTTTATTGCAGCATTATTTACCATAGCTAAGATATGGAACCAACCCAGATGCCCCTCAGTAGATGAATGGATCAAGAAGATGTGCTATATATACACAATGGAATTCTATGCCTCCATCAGAAAGAATGACATTGCCCCATTTGTTAGGAAATGGAAAGGCTTGGAAAAAATTATATTAAGTGAAGTAAGCCAGGCCCAAAGAAACATAGGTCCCATGGTTTCCCTTATTTGCAATATCTAGTATAGGTATGAGTCAAGCGGAAAAAGTCAAAGAATGTGATGTTAGGAAAACGAACCCTCAAATATGTATTTTAATGTATTTGTTTCTTTCATGCATGTGTTTCTAACGCATTTATAATATTATTTCTTTGTTGCTTTGTATGTCCCTCCCCCACAGTGTAACCCCCACTTTCACTATATTTGATGTCAGTATAACATGTGGAGGAGACGGGGACAAACAAGTCGTTTAAGGATTCAGGTGGACCTGTTGCAACAGTGAGAATTACAAAATGTCATGTCAAAACCAGCTTTACAATGTCGGTGGGGGGGGTATGATTGGGTGGGGGAAGGGGGGAGGCTGGGAAGGGAGGTGAAGGGTAAACAAAGGAAAAGGCTGCAATGCTTGGTAAGAAACGTATGCATTTTCCTGCCCATGTAATTGTAACCCCTCTGTACAGTATGTTCTCAAATAAAATAAAATTAAATTAAAAAAAAAAAAAGTGCCCTGTAGTGAAAAAACACACACCAAAGAAGTGCAGAAGTGCAATGCAGAATAATGATAATAATACACAATTATAAAAAAAAAATATATTCTAACAATTTTTAAATCCTTACTAGGTATACTAGTTTATATAAATATAGAGAATTGATTTCTGGATTAGTTGTCATTGAATCAATTTTGTAAATCACATATTTGTCACTCAATTCATATTTGTATATTTCTATACTTATATAACTTAAGTATAATTAATTGATACGTGAAAGGCAATACTGTTTTAGAAATCTCCCTTGGCTTTCTATAATTAACCCTCCTACCCTAAAATCAATATGCCCTCCAACATAGTCAGACGTTTCATTTCATTGGAGCAGAAAAGTATAAGACATAATCATTGTTGGAACAAGTAACATTTAACATGTATTTCACTAAGTTTAAGAACCAAAAAATTCAAATCATCTTAACAATGCCAGTAATAGTAAAATGTCTTCTGAGCTTTTCAGTCTTTAAGGAGATGAAAATCTTTAATTATACATCTATTTTTTTCTACCTAACATCCTATATCTCAGGAAGATATTTTTAGGTAACCCTCTGTTCCTGATTAGAAGACCGGAACAAAGGCAATAATGAAAATAATCAAGGAAAATACTTGAAAACTCTAAAAAACCAATCACAGACACTCCTGTTTTCATCCATTTCAATGAGAATGTACGTTAAAGTATCCTGTTAATTAGCAGTGAAGAAGGGAACAGAATACTTTGTTTGAAGACAGCTTGACTTTTAACAATTCAATACAAGCACAATGGATTTATCTTTTTTTTTCTATACAGTTGCCAAAATAAAAGAGAACAACACCCAAAGGCAGGAAAACACCTAAGACAAAGCAGTAAACTTTTGTCTATAAAATAATTTTGAGGGTCTGTCTCTTTCAAAGTCAGGCTTGCAAAGAGGAAAATGTATTTGCTTTGGTGTGAACAATAAAAACATAAAAATCCTCTATTAATGTTTATCATATTTTGACTAGGACTTCTCGTGTTGGAGAAGAGTAAAGGCAAGAAAAATTTCAAGATTTTTGGACTAGTCCCCAATATCATTCTTATTTATCAGCTATAGCTATGGAAGTAGCCTTGATTACTCTTAATATCATTCTTCTTTACATTTAGAAGCATTGTTTGTTTCTGGGTTATAAGCTGCAAACACTTGAGTATTAATAAAGGGTCATTTCCTAAGAGTGGAAAGATGCTTTGTAAACAAACCTAAAATATCAAAGGCTTAGAATAGTGGAAACTATTTTCTAGCTATATCACAATCTGTATATGTAGACTTTGTTTCCCATTGTTCCAGACGAACCATTTTTGTTATCTTCTTTTTCACCATCTAGTGATCATATACCATCCTATACCATCCTGGGATGGCTGTACATTTACTGGATTCTCTAATTGCTGTTGGAAAGTTAGGAAGGATAGAAAATTGAGTTTTTGTATCTGTTTTACCTTATTTTTTATTACTTTAGAAACTGTAACTCAAAATGTCACAAATTATTTTATAATATTAGGAGACATATTTCATTTCCATACTCTTAGGCTTCTACATAATTTTGGTATTTAGTGATCCCCAAATGTGAAAATAAAGATAGGAAACCTCTTATTTAAATAATAATTAGAATTTCAAGACTTCTTTATGTAAGGCCTGTAAGTAGTATACACATCATACATGTGTACAAAGCCAGTGGCAACATTTTCTTATTCTCAAAAACTAGGAAATGTGGTGTCCCTATAGTTGCATCAGGAAAAGGCTGTAGTTGAATTAGTTTACTAATCTAAATCTGCTTCAAAACATTTCTACACTGTTGGTGGCTTGAATAACCCGTATTTATCATTTTGCAGTTCTAAAGGACAGAAATTTGAAAGAAGTCATACTAGATTAAAATCGAGCTACCTACAGAACTAAAATATTTTTCAAATGATTCTAATGGAAAAATTAATTACTTGTTGTTCTGCTTTCCAGAAATTCAGAATCTGGGTTGTTTTATTTTTCTTTATTTTCTATTGTAGCATCTTTACATGTCTCTGATGGTTCTAACCTCATCACGTCCTTTTGAACTATACCTGGGTCTTTAAAGTACCCATTTGAATATATTTAACCCATCTGATAATTCTTCATATTTGTGTTCCTTAGATTATGAAGGGTGATTATTTTACAAACTTATATACATATAATGCAAATGTACATTTGAGGGATTAGTTATTTGGGGAAGACAGATATTATGGAAAGGTATTTTACTATGTAAAGTCAGTGTGTAGCATACTTTTTACTATAAACTGTTATCCTTTCATTCATTTTGAACTACATATTTCTTCAATGAAATATAACTAAAAAAATTAGTCCTTGAAAGCAATTAATACTGATTAAAACATTGTCATGTACTAGAAATACTAAATGCCAGAGAGCAGCTCCTGAAGTGGTTGTGGCACTATCACTTTTTGTATATTCTACTTACAATCTTCTCTTTTCAACAGCATTTGATTATTATTTTGGAATTATGGTTAATATTTATTTGACTGCTATTTTTAAAGAATGCATTACCCAATACTGGTTCAATTTTTCTAACTTTTTTGGGTCTATTCTATTTCTGAAAGACACACAGCCATTTGAATTACATTAACTGCTTATTGAAGTTGAATCAGCGTGGAGAGGAAAAGAAGAAAAAATATGTCTCTGTGGGTATGTCAAGGTAAAAGTATATCTACAAGCTATTTATTTACAATCATCTATTTTTCATTATGTTTAGATTCTGATAAAATTTAGTCTTTCAACTCACACAATGTTAATGCAGCCTTATTTCATGCCACCCAAAAGCAAATAACAAATTACTATTTATTTTAAAATTATTTTTAACTTTTTAAATTATAATTTATTTTAAAAACTACATTTTTAAAAAGTTAGCCAAGGCAAATGGTTCACTAGCTATTTAGAGTCAGGTTCAGAGTATATGGTGAAATCCAGAAAGGGAAAAAAACATCATGTTTTTATTCTTCCTTGAGCCACTCTGATTTACTTCATGTTTTTCTGAAAGAATAAAATTCTGGCTTTGAAGCCTTTTGCTTCATATCCACAATGTGTCATTCTTCCTTTATTAATAGGAGAATTTGGAGAAAAGATGAGAATCCACACTAGAAAAAGGAGAAGAGGAAAAGAGAAGGAGAAATCTAGATATTTTTTCTTCCTCATCTCAATCACAAGGTCTGGATAATCATTGTGGATATTAGCTACAGTGCTCTAAAGTGTTTAATCACGTCTATAGAAATAAATAATTCCACAAGTGATCACATGGAGAATGTTTATTAATAAAAAATTGGAATATTTTCCAATAGGAAATGTTATCAATTTGTTTAATTCTTGTTTAGGATTTGTTAAATTCTGGTGTGGTATAGTAAACTATCATAAAGGTATAAAAGAATGGTAAGAAATTAGCATCTTAATATCATTTTCTAATATTAGCTTAGTTCTGCCTGTGTTATATGTAGGAAGCTGTATTTGAGTTTTGACTCAATTTCACATGCTATACTCTTCCAACATATAAGTTGAAAGAAGACTTCCTCTGGAAATAGGCTATTATTATAGCTAAGGGGAAAAAAGACACAGATAATGAAATAAAAATCTTTCCCTAGAAATAGCCTTTCACATGGATCACAATGGAATTCTATGCCTCCATCAGAAAAAATGACATTGCCCCATTTGTTAGGAAATGGAAAGACTTGGAAAAAATTATATTAAGCGAAGTAAGCCAGGCCCAAAGAAACATAGGCCCCATGGTTTCCCTTATTTGCAATATCTAGTATATGTATGAGTCAAGCGGAAAAGGTCAGATAATGTGATGTTAGGAAAATGAACCCTTAGATATGTATTTTAATGTTTTTTTCTTTCATGCATGTGTTTCTAACGCATTTATAAGATTATTTCTTTGTTGCTTTGTATGTCCCTCCCCCACAATATAACCCCTGCTTTCACTATATTTGTTGTCAGTATAACTTGTGGAGGAGATGGGGAAAAACAAGTCGTTTAAGGATACCGGTGGACCTGTTGCAACAATGAGAAGTACAAGTTGTCATGTCCAAAACGAGCTTTACAACATTGGTGCGGAAGGGGGGGGGAGAAAGATTGGGACTGGGGGGGAAGGGGGAGGCTGTGAAGCGTAAACAAAGGAGGAGGCTGTAATACTTGGTAAGAAATATACGCATTATCCTGCCCATGTAATTGTAACCCCTCTGTACATTATGTTCACAAATAAAATAAAATATTAAAAAAAATAAAAGAAATAGCCTTTCACCACTTCTGGTTCACTTTTGTAAGCTGAAGTAAGTCACATGACCCACCTTGACACTGTAGAGTAGAAGTAAATCTCACATACAGGAAGCTGATTCAGGACATAGAGTGATATGCCAAGATATGCCACACTTGAAATAAAGAGGAAAAAAAGAGAACCATAATACAATCAATCATATTTGCCATCACATGTCTCTACAGGAAGGATGCTATTGAATTCCTTATTTTCTAAACTACTGAGATCTTCAAATCATGTCTTTTATGTTTGGATATTACAGAAATTAGAGAACATTTTGATACTGAGACAGCATAAAAATCTCAAAGAAAGTTGGAGTAAGCATTTCAATACTACCATTTGTTCTCCAAGAAAACAAACCATTTTATAAACAATAATTTATAATTTCTTACCTAGTATCTTATTTTTCCAAGAATGGATTTTGTTAATATATGTGACTATCCACCAGAATAAATGTCTTCATTGTTCTGCATCTTGTGCAAACAGCAAGTCAATTAGATGTAAGTGGGAGTTCATCAGTAGCACTTTTTAAAAATGCAAAAAATGTGGACAGGGAGCCAATATATCTATTTTTTTTCCACCATCACCTACTACATCCTCCTTCTTCCTTCCTAGGAAACACACCCAATCAATAAAAAGGCGTAGATATTTGGTTCTTGACCTGGAAAGTGGAAACAGAATGTTATGGATGTCGGGGATGACAGTTAATAGTGTTTTACCTAATAATGTCACATACAACGGCCCTAAGAGTACTGTAGGTCTTAACACTAATTCCTTAGTGATGTGATAGGAATGTCAACCTCACTGGACTTAGTATTGTTTTCCACTTCCTTTTCTACCACCTGGCCTAAATTGTAATTCATATTAACAGAATGAAAAAGTAATACCATCTTAAGAAATTCCCATTGCAACAAGACATTATGTCGAAAAAAGAACTTTACAACATTGGCGGTGGGGGGGGATCGGTGGGCAGGGGTGGTAAGGGGAAACAAAATAGGAGGCAAAAATGGGTGATAAGAAATGTACTCATTACCTTGCTCATGTAATTATAACCCCTCTGTACTGTATTTTCACACAAAATATTATTATAAAAAACTTATATAAAAAAGAAAGTCATTTAGGGCTCTGGGAATGTGGTTTCATGGAACAGTTATTGCTTAGCATGCATGAAATACTGGGTTCAATTACTCAGTACCACATAAACAGAAAAAGAAACACTGGAAGTGGTGTTTTTCCTCAAGTGGTAGATTGCTAGCCTTCATCCAAAAAAAAAAAAAGAAGCTCAGGAAGAGTTCCCTGGCCCTGAATTCAAGCCCCAAGACTGGCAAAAGAGTCATTTACCTACGAAATGCAAAATAAAGAACCCATACTTGGAATATATAATTGCTCCTTCCAACTGATACCTATCAATAGATCTTAATTCACGTACTTTACCTATATTAGAATACTGTGTTGAACAACAAAAAAAAAAGTTTTGTTAATAAGTCATGGCAATTAATACCAGGAATGTGCTTAGATATCAGTGAAGATTAATCCTGGAAATTCAAAGATTCCAGGCTCTTGAGTGGCCACTGCTAATCACAATCAGAAGGGTAGTATAAGTGAGATTTGGAAATCTTTTTGGTAAGTTATGGCACCAAAAAGGCAGAGGTTAATTAATAGTTTTGACAGAGGAATAACTCCAGATGGAAGGAATAAATGATAATAATAACTAAGTTATAACATAAACTGTTCCAGAGAACCATTTTTGGTTATTGAAGTACAAGTTATCAACTAGGCTTATTCCTCATTGCCTTTAGCATTCTAATAACTTAGGCTAGTTCATAATCTCTGTGTGATAAGTTGTATAACCTTCTATGCTGTTCTTTCAAACCTGATCTCCTTTGCTTTCTACAAATCTGTCTTTCTCTATTTCTCTATGAACAATTTCTGATACTAAGTCCACATACACAGACAACAGAGGATGCTCATGTAAGAGTCCCATAGCTCATGAGTCATTAATGTAAGAACATGGAAAAGCAGGACATCTTTATTGCTACCTCCATTTTATTGAAAAGCTACAATGTCACACCATTTGATTCAAATTTCCATTCTTTGTCAACATAGTGTCATTAAGTGCACATAAATGCAAATATGAGCAAGGTGATTGTGGCTCACACTTGTACTACTAGCTACCCAGGAGGTTGAAACCAGAAGATTGTGGTTCAAAGCCAGCCTGGTCAGGAAAATCCATGAGAATCTTATCTTCAATTACCACCAGAAATCCGGAAGTGGTGCTGTAGCTAAAGTGGTAGAGCACTCAACTTGAGCTGAAGAGATGAGGGTCAGCGCCCAGGATCAGATTTCAAGCCCCACGACCAACAGAAAAAGTTCCTCAAAAGGAATTATGAATTCAATAGTAATCTTCCAAAGCAGAGAACATAATTCCAAAATAATTCAGTGCACCTACTTTTGCTGAGTTAAGTTATGGTTTCTTTGCTGAACATATTCTCTTCTTTTAAAAAATGGTCGAATACTAGCTTTAAAATTAACTTCATCTAACATGTCTTGGTTCAAAAGAGAAGTCCATACAGTTGATGTCACTTGCCAAACTCTTATCTGTAATTAAACACCAAAAAAGCCAGAAGTGGAGGTTTGGCTCAAGCAGTAGAGTACTAGCTATGGTGGCAAGAGGGCAGGAAAGACAACGGTTCAGGGACAGGGTCCAGACTCTGAGTTCAAGCCCCAGAACCAGCACAAACTAAACAAACAAACAAGCAAAAAAAACTCCACATATTTCTTTGGGATCATCCTCAAAGCACTGGTTTGAAAAGAGGCTCCTTTTGCTGATCATACTCACTGGATCCTGCTTTTTGGAATCCTTATTGCTATGGTGAACTCAGGACCAGATTAAAGGAATGGATAACTGACTCCTGCAACAAGACAATCATGTCAGGAGTGAAATATCTAAGCATAAGGTACCTTTAAAACTATATGTCGTTGTTTCTTTGCAGTAGAACACTTTTAAAACAACGTTATTTCCTTTTCATCTATGTTGGCCTTCAAATGGCATATTGTTTCCTTTTGAAATACTCTCAATTAGAAATTGACAGACAAGTTTTATGTGAGTAAAGAACACAATCGAAAAAGTCAGGGACAGAGTTTCCTTCAAGCTTTGAATTCTTTTCTTGTACAGTAAAAGGAGAAGACCAATTAAGTTGGACTTGTCATTTCTCTATGTTCAATTCCTCTCTTGGAATCAGTTCCCACTTCCAGTAACAGTTCCTTCTAATTACTTCAAGTATTAATCTATGGTGCTGCTCCAGTTAAAATGAACGTTTTGTGGCTTCATTGAAATAGCACAAGTACATCTTTGTACATGAGGTAACATGTGTTTCAGTAACAACGTAGTCATGAGAACATACGGAATTTAAATCGCTTATAAAACATTATGCATGTACATATGGCCATAAAAAACGATGTTAAGTGAAATGAGAATATTACAAAGGTAGGGACCAGAGATATTAAGAAATTCAAGTAATCATTATTAAAGGGATCAAATCCATGGAGTAATGAATCAGTGAACACTGCAGGTGCATCTGAAAATGTTCATATCCTGTGTCAAATGTTAGAACGTCTTTGAAAATTGTACATAAACAGTCAGAGCTGTCAATCTAGTAGATAAGATCATCGGAGAAGTTCAGAATTTCTAGCCTGTTTCTAGGTTTAATAAACCAACAAACTATGGCAGGGCAATGTGATACAAGCCTGGAATTCTAGCACTCAGACTAAGAGAGGAGATTAGAGAGTGAAATTACATAACGATACCTTTCCTGGACCAGGTAGTATAATTTTGTCTCAATGGAACAAGCCACACAACAAGAAAGGAATACACAATTGGAAGTTTGGGCTAATTTTTTCACTATGTTTTGATAAGTCAAGTTTCCTATTGAAATCCAACTCATATATAATCTTCACTAATGTTTTACGTGCTCTTTTCATTACATGCTCTCTTCATTGCTAGATGCAAAATAGCTCATGATTCCCAATCAAAAATTTGAAAAAGTAAGCATCATTCTGTTTGATTCCAAAGAAATGATGAAGGATTACAAAAGCTTAAGCCTGGAAAAATAGCAAAGTTCATCTAATATGCAACTTTGGAGACCTGCCTGAATTAGAATTTAGATTTGAAATAAATGTTTTTTGTTTATAATTTCATATTCTCTAGGATACTACAAAATTGTTTTCAAGTAGAAGATTTAATTTAGAAATTCACAAATGATTCTGGCATTCTATTTGCCTAGAATATTCTTTCAAGTGAGGTATAATTAGAACTTAGTTAATAGATAATTCCAACAGTTCATGTGTAAGATGATAATGTGAATAATCTAGACAAAGTTGCCAACAAATGGATGCTATTAATTTCTAAATTTAGAAAAAGAGCAATTTTTGAGACTTTGGTGTAACATGGTATGAAGAGAATAATTGTATGACATCTCTTTTCTTCTACCTATATATAACACAGCAATAAATTTCCTTACGTAACTCTTAATTACTCATACAATGAGGGAAAAAAGCTAGGTTTAGTGTTTGTTTTTATTTTGTTTTTGTTTATGCTAGGGCTTGTCCTCTGGGTCTGGTCACTGTCCCTGAGCCTGTTTTTGCTCAAGGCTACTGCTCTACATCTTGAACCTCAGTGCCACTTGTGTCTGGATATTCCTTATGAGTTTTTGGAAATAAGAATCTAAGGAACCTTGCTACCTAGGTGGGTTTGAACCATAATCTTCAGATCTTAATATTCAGATATTCAGATCTCCTGAAAATCTATGATATATAAAATAATGTGTAATAAAATTAATATAAAATAATAATATAAATACCATTTGCAAGTGTTCTGATCTCAAGAATACCACTGGAGGGAAAATGATGCAGAAAGTTTAGTGTAGTGTTCTTTTCACAATTAGGAGGGCATCACAGCAGAAGTGTAGTATTTTTTTTCACCATAGTGAAAAAAAAGTCATGATGTGAATTCAGGCAATTTTAAGGTGAACCTTACAAGTTGCAAACCTTTGGGTTAGGATAACATTACAGCATAAAAACTTGGGATTGATTGTCATAGAAATAATAGCTTACTCTGATGAACAAATGTTTAGTTTTCAGGAATTAATTATTATAAATAGGTCATAGTTTTATTTTCTACCAGAATGTGGTTATTTTTTCTATTGACTTTTAAATATGTAACATCTCATTGGAAATTTCATCTATTGCAGAATTAATTAAAATGCAAACAGATACTGTTTTAAATATCTCTGGTATGGCATGATCAGAATTTGAAAATGATTAGTTAGTAGTCATCTGAATTTTGAAGAATACAAATATTCTGTCATCTTAACAATTATTCAATTTTAAAAGTTAGGAGTTTCCATAGAATTAAACTGTTTTCTGTTTTAGTATGAGATAATGTTTTTTTCAACTTAAAGGCAAGTATATTGTGAAGATATTGTATACTTTGGTAACATTCAAGTTGATGAAGCTCTGATAAAGAAAGGGGGAATAGAATGGTATTTACTATACCAATACAGTGAAATTATATTTTATGTAAGTTATTTTTTAATTTAATTTTATTGTCAAGGTGATATATAGAAGGGGTTGCCAAAATTGTAAGATGGTGAATAGATAACATGTCGAACTTTTTACCCACTACCTCACTTTTCTCACAGTTTTCCTTCACCCTACCCTTCACAAGTTGTAATGTAAATTTCCATCATGTTGTCTTGTGAACATTGATATTACATTGGTTTGTACTTTGTCCATTGTCCCGCCATGTTGTTGTTACTCTTCCCTTCCCTAATTAAGATAAATATATATACAATGACACATGATACTGAAATCAAATACAGCAGGGGACAAACCATAGGGGAAAACACAAAAGAAAAAAGAATCACAGAGTACATGAAAAACAAAAACCACAAAGAAAACCTGTGTTTTCATATGTAGTTCATTTTGCTCATCATCATCTTATACATAGCTACTGAGCCATTCTGCTCATCTTCTAGGACTATCCTAGATATTTCTTACTTGTTACAAATTAGGGAAACCATGGAATCTTTTTCTTTGTGTCTTGTTTGTTTTACTTAGTAGGATTTTTCCATTTCCGTATGAATTGGAAGCATAGAATTCCACAGTGGATATATATATCACATTTTGTCAATTAGTTCATCTACTGAAAGGCATATTGATTTAAAACATGATTGCATGTAAGTATCACTTAGGGTCATTCAAAAATGACAGATACCACCTCCCCAGATATTCTAAAATCATGATTTATATGAAGATGGGATTTCATGGTGGTACAAGGGTTGAGATATCTGGATGAGTCTAATGTATATCTTGCACTGAATTATGCAGGAAGTTATCCAATATCATATGGGTTGAAATGGTAGTGACAAAATATTCTCTTGAAAAATATATAGGAGGCTACCAGAAGTATGAAGTAGTTCAGATAATTTTGAAGGATTTAGAAATGCAAGCTCAAGTATGTCGCTTTAAATAAAAATTATGTAATTGGAATGGCAAAAGATGGGGTGGGTAAAGAAAATGACTGAGAGCAGATCATTGTCCCAAGTTAGAGTATAAAAAGACATAATCTACAACTTCCCAGTTAAAAAGAGAGTAATATACTATGTCCCACTTAATTTAGGTACATGCAATTTACTTGGATTTTTCCTACTTCAACCCTCCAAAATAAGTGAAGTCTTATAAGAAAAATTATGTTATTTCCATTACTTCAACCTGAACACTAACTGTGATGAGCCCTCTTTTTCTCACTTTGCACTAAGAAAACAGTCCCTAAGGTGATGATGATGTAGCTTATTAGAGTCAGAGTTAGGGGCTTCTACTTGTACAATTATCCCAGAAGAGTTTAAAGCAGTTTTTCCCCAAGATATACAACTATATTTTCGTAAGCTGTACTTT
>NW_024872372.1:0-20595 GCF_019054845.1 Dipodomys spectabilis | reverse complement strand
CCATTCTCATCCCTTCCCAGCCACCCCCCTCACCTCCAATCCCAATCCTTCTCCCCCCCCCCCCCCCCCCCGCGCTGACGTTGTAAATCTCATTTTGGACATGACAACTTGTACTTCTCATTGTTGCAACAAGTCCACCGGTATCCTTAAACGACTTGTTTTCCCCATCTTCTCCAAAGTTATACTGACATCAAATATAGTGAAAGCAGGGGTAATACTGTGGGGGAGGCACACACAAAGCAACAAAGAAATAATTTTATAAATGCGTTAAAAACACATGCATGAAAGAAAAAAAACATTAATATACATACCTAAGGGTTCATTTTCCTAACATCACATTCTCTGACCTTTTCCGCTTGACTCATACATATACTAGATATTGCAAATAAGGGAAACCATGGGACCTATGTTTCTTTGGGCCTGGCTTACTTCACTTAATATAATTTTTTCCAAGTTTTTCCATTTCCTAACAAATGGAGCAATGTCATTCTTTCTGATGGAGGCATAGAATTCCATTGTGTATATATACCACATTTTCTTGATCCATTCATCTACTGACGGGCATCTGGGTTGGTTCCATATCTTAGCTATGGTAAATAATGCTGCAATAAACATTGTTGTGCTGGTAGCTTTAATGTGGTCTTGTTTGTAAACATTTGGGTAAATGCCCAAAAGTGGGATTGCTGGGTCATAGGGGAGCTCTATCTGAAGTCTTTTCGGGAACCTCCATACTGCTTTCCAAAGTGGTTGAACAAGTTTACACTCCCACCAACAATGAAGTAAGGTTCTCTTCTGCCCACATCCCCTCCAGCATCTGTTGTTGTTAAAGATCTTGTTTTTTGCCATTCTAACTGGAGTAAGCTGGTATCTCAATGTTGTTTTTATTTGCATTTCTTTTATGGCTAGAGATGTTGAGCACTTCTTCATGTGTCTATTGGCCGTTCTTTTTCTTCTTCAGACAAGTTTCTCTTTCAGTCTTTTGCCCACTTATTTATTGGGCAGTTGTTTCTTTGAGGATTTGTTGTTGGGGGATTTAATGTTTTGACTTCCAAGTATATTTTAGATATGAGACCCTTGTCCGCTGTATGGCTAGTAAAGATCTTCTCCCAGTCCATGGGCTTTATATTGATCTTGGTAGCTATGTCCTTTGCCATGCAGAAGCTCTGCAACTTTATGCAACCCCATTTGTCCAACCTTTCTTTGATTTGTTGTGTTTCCGGGTCTCTTTTCAGAAAATTTCGGCCTGAATCCAAGGAGGCCTAGGGTTTCTCCTATTCCATCCTGTAATATTTTCAGAGTGTCTGCTTTGATTTCGAGGTCTTTGATCCATTTACAGTTGATTCTGCTGCAGGGTTATATATAAGGGTCTACCTTTAGTTTTCTACAAGTAGTTAACCAATTTTGCCAGCAACATTTACTGAAGAGGCTGTCTTTCTTCCATTCTATTGTTTTAGTTCCCTTATCAAAGATGAGGTGGCTATAGGTCTGTAGGTTCATTTCTGGGTTTTCAATTCTATTCCATTGGTCCTGAGTTCTGTTCTTATACCAATACCAAGCTGTTTTGATTACTAACTATGGCTTTATAGTAGAGTTTGAAATTTGGTATTGCTATTCCTCCAGCAGTGTTCTTTCCGTTGAGGAGCGTTTTTGCTATTCAGGGTCGTTTATTGTTCCATATGAATTTTTGGATTGCCTCTTCTATTTCCTTGAAGAATGAGGTTGGAATTTTGAAAGGTATCGCAGTGAATTTGTAGATAGCCTTGGGAAGTATTGACATTTTCCTTATGTTACTCTTTCCAATCCAGGAGCATGGGAGGTTTTGCCGTTTTTGAAGTTCTGTGTTGATTTCCTTTTTCAAGATTTTAAAGTTTTCATCATAGAGGTCCTTCACTTCTTTAGTTAAGTTAATTCCTAGGTATTTTATTTTTTGTGGGGCTATTACAAATGAAGTTGCTTTCCTAATTTCAGCCACACTTTTCTCATTGTTTGTATACACAAAAGCCATTGATTTTGGGGGGTTAATTTTATACCCTGCTACTTTGCCAAAGTTTTGAATCAGCTTGAGTAATATGGGAGTGGAGTCTATGGGATTCTTTAAATAGAAGATCATGTCATCTGCAAAGAGGGAGAGTTTTATTTCTCATTTCCCTATTTGGATTCCCTTTAAGTTTGCATCTTGTCTTATTGCTGTAGCTAGGCATTTTAATACTAGATTGAAGATTAGTGGAGAGAGTGGTCATCCTTGTCTTGTTCCTGAGTTAAGAGGAAAAAGCTTTAGTTTTTCAACATTAAGTATAATGCTGGCTGTAGGTTTGTCATATACAGCCTTTATTGTATTGAGGAATGTTCCATGGATTCCTAATTTTTCCAAAACCTTCATCATAAAGGGGTGCTGGATCTTGTCGAATGCTTTTTCTGCATCTATTGGGATAACCATGTGGTTCTTATTCTTGCTCCTGTTGATGTGAGGAATATTATTAATTGATTTGCGTATATTGAACCAACTTTGCATGCCTGATATGAATCCTGTTTGATAATGCTTTATGATTTTTTGGATGAATTGTTGAAGTCGGTTGGCCAAAATTTTGTTGAGAAGTTTTGCAACAATGTTCATCAAAGAAATGGGTCTGTAGTTCTCTTTTTTGATGAGTCCCTGCCTGGATTTGGGATGAGGGTTATCATGGCTTCATAGAATGTGCTCGGTAGTGAACTTTCTCTTTCAATTTCATTGAAGAGTTGGAGGAGTATGGATGTGAGCTCTGCTTTGAAGGCCTTGTAGAATTCCACTGTAAAACCATCTGGTCCTCGACTTTTCTTAGTTGGAAGGACTCTTATTGCTGTTTCTATTTCTATGCTTGATATGGGCCTGTTAAGCTGGTTTAACTCATCTTTGTTTAGTTTTGGCATGTCAATATTTGCTCGGAAAAGTCCATTTCTGTCAAGTTCTCAAACTTATTTGCATAAAGTTTTGAGAAGTATTCCCTTATAATGTTCTGAATCTTGGTTGTTTCCGTGGTGATGTTTACATTCTCATCTCTGAGTTTATTTATTTGGGTATGTTCTCTTCTTTTCTGATAAAATTTGCTAAGGGTCTGTCAATTTTGTTAATTTTTTCGAAGAACCAACTCTTTGTTTTGTTGATTCTTTCTATAGTTTTTAGGATCCTAATTCATTTAATTCTGATTTAATTTTAATTATTTCTTTCTGTCTAATGTATTGGGGTCTATCTTACTGCTCATTTTCAAGGATGTTTAGATGTGTCATTAAATTGTTGGTTGCATATCTCTCTAATTTGTTGATGTAGGAGCTCAGAGCTATAAACTTGCGTCTGAGTACTGCTTTCATTGTGTCCCATAGGAGCTGGTAATTTGTGTGTTCATTTTGGTTGAATAGCATGAACATTTGAATTTCCTTTCTAATCTCTTCCATGACCCACTCATGATTCAGCAGTGTGTTGTTCAGCCTCCATGTGATACCTGGCTTTCTTTCTTTGGTGGCTTTTGGTGTTGAGTTCTAATTTCATTCCCTTGTGGTCAGAGAATGCAAGGTATAACTTAAATGTTTCTGAATTTATACAAGTTTGCTTTGTGGCCTAAAATGTGGTCTATTTTAGAAAATGTTCCTTTTGCTGCTGAGAAAAACGTGTATTCTGATGCTGCTGGGTGAAATATTCGGTAGATATTTGTTAAGTCTAGTTGATCTATGCAGCTGTTTAGATCTGCGGTTTCTCTGTTGAGTTTTTGCCGAGTTGATCTATCTAGTGGGGAGCATGGTTTGTTAAAATCCCCAACAATTAATGTCTTTGGATTTATATGGGATTTGAGGGAAAGTAGTGTTTCTTGGATTAATTTGGGTGCTCCATTGTTTGGCGAGTATATATTTAGAATTGTAATATCCTCCTGAAGAAGAGATCCCTTAATTAGTATGTAGCGACCTTCTTTATCTCTTCTCAGGAATTTTAATTTGTAATCTATTTTATCTGATATTAGGATTGCAACTCCTGCCTGTTTATGGGGACCATTTGCTTGGTAGATTTTGTTCCAACCTTTAACATTGAAAATGTGTTTGATTTTATGGGAAAGATGTGACTCCTGAAGTTAGCAGATAGAAGGTTCTTGTTTTTTAATCCAAGTAGACCGTCTATGTCACTTAATTGGAGAGTTCAGTCCGTTAACATTAAGAGAAAGGACTGAGAAATATTTGGGCGTTCCTGCCATGTTATCCACCTTCTTGGGGGCTGCGAGGACTGGGTTCTTCCTACGGTTCTTGGATTCTCAGTTTGGGTGCAGTTTTTTGGCCTTTATTGTGGTCTTGTTGGTTTTCTATGTGGAGGACATCTTTAAGAATCTTTTGTAGGGCTGGTTTGGTGGAGATGTATTGTTTCAATTTTTCTTTGCTATGGAAGGTTTTTATTTGGCCTTCAGTTATGAAGGAGAGTGTAGCTGGGTACAGTATTCTTGGTTGATTGTTGTTTGTTTTTAGGGCATGGCATACATCATTCCAGGCTCTTCTTGCTTTAATTGTCTCTGCTGAGAAATCTGAGGTGATTCTAATTGGTTTCCCTTTATAGGTGTTTAATCTTTTCTCCTTGACAGCTTTAAAGATCTTTTCCTTGGTCTGAGTTGATCCTGTGTGGATTATAATGTGACAGTGGGATGTCCTATTCTGGTCTGGTCTGTTTGGAGTTCTAAAATCTTCTTGTATCTGAATAGGCCTATCTTTTTGCATGTTTGGGAAGTTCTCTGCTAGGATCCTGTTAAACAAATTTCTTAGGCCATTAACTTCAGTTTCTAGGTGCACCTCTACACTCTATCCTTAGATTAGGCCTTCTGATGGTGTCTTCCAAGTGTTGGACAGATCTCTCATATTTCTTGGACTTGTCTTGGATGGTTGTATGTTCTTTCTCTATAATATCTAGGCTGTCTTCAATCCCTGAGATTTGATCTTCTGCATGGTCTAACCTGCTGTCAAGACTTTCCACTTCGTTTTTTATCTCTTTTCCTTCTAATCGGTCAGCTTTAATGGCTTCAAATTCTTTGTTGAAGCTTTGCTTTGGATCTTGTATGAACTACTTTACTTCCTTAATTTGATGTTCAGCGTTTGTTCTCAGATCACTTAGTTGATTGGTTATGGTTTCCTTGGACTCCCATTCCTTCTGTTGGGTTCCATTCAGCATTCCCTTTCTGGTCTCCCTGACTTCCTTCAGCTCTTTGTTAATGGATTCCATGAATGCCTTTAGTGATCTTTGATAAGCTTCCTCCCGTTTGTGGGATTCATGTAGTTCTCCTTGAGTGTTCTCAGCCTGTTCGCGCCATTCCTGCCTTTGTCTTTGAGTATTCTCAAGCTGCTCATGCAAATCCTGTATTGGCTTTTGAGTAGCTTCCTCATGCTTATGATATTCCTGTTTAAACTTTTGGTTGCCTCCTCTCTCTCCCTATCACGCTTATACAGAGTCCTTTGTATGCTTACAATATTTTGATTTATCATGTTTGCCAGCAGTGTTTGTAGAGCTATTTGGGAATCTCCTCTGGATTATTCATTATCTCTTCTGTCCCCTGATTATCAAGATTGAGAATTGAGATACCCGTATTTGCCATTTTTCTTTTGTTTTTCCAGCTTACTCTGCGCATTTGAGATGAAAATAGCACCAGTTTTGTGCTAGAACACTATCTTAAAGCAAGCATCAACCCAAGTCTGAATTTGCACAGTCAATAGTCTACCGATACAATCTGGTTCAACAGATATATCTATTCAACATCAAACAACTATAGGCTAATGGGCTACAAACCGCAAAGAAGAATTTGGAAGACCAGAAATTATTAGGGTTAGGGAGAGATGTGAGTAATAAAATAGGAATAGATTGATGTGGGGAGGCTCAGGGAGAGTTAACTAAGTCCTAATCTCAAAGCAGGAAATAGGTTGGGTAGGATGAAAGTAGAGAGAGAGAAAAAAAGAAGTAAGGGAACTGGAAAAGAAAAGAGACCAGAAAAAATAGAGAGGTAAAATTAATAAAATTATGTAGTTTCAATAACAATCTATTTAGATAAGAACGTGAAGTTATTGAGAGAATGGGAGGGATATAAAGGAGATGTGAAAAATTTAAAAATAAAAATGCTTAAAATATTATATAGGTATAAAGAGGTAGTACTGCTATTAAGGGATTTAAGTCTTAGAGGTTTTGACTTGAGTAATAAATTTGTGGATTAAGTGTGCACACAATGGGGGATAGGGTCTAATAGTCAACTATGGGTTTATCTGAGGATGTGCAGAACAAGAATTAAGTCACATAAAGAAGAATGAAAGAGAGGAGAAGGTGAAAAGTATAAGAAAGGAAGAGAAAAAGATGAGAAGTTCAGTAGAACTAAACAAAAAACAAAAAGATAATTAAAAAGAGAAAAAAAAGAGAAAGAAGACCAAAAAAGAAAGAAAAACTCACACTCACATATCCCTAAAATGAAAATTATAAGAGGAAAAAAAAAGTTTCTGGAAAACATTTTTTTTTCCAAAAAAGGCAAAGATTAAAGATTAAAATAATAAAAATAAATAAATAAAAATAAAAATAAAATAAAAAATAAAAAAAAGAAGAGAGAGAGAAAAAAAAACTTCTTTGTTTTTTTGGGAGGAGTTGGAAAAATCCTGTATCTCCCTTGTGTCCGTAACCAGCCTCTTGTTGGAGTCTCTGGTCTGCTTGTGGTCCTGTGGCATGGTTGGTTTCTTAAGTCAGTTTGTTCGAACAGGCAGAAAAATGCTCTGCTTTACCCAGGATTTGGAGATCCTGCTCCCAGACTAGTTTATTGGGAGGCAGATCTGCTTTGAGTATCACAAAAGAGGGAGATGCAGTGATGAGTCTAGGTTCTGGGTAGAGTTGAGGCCTTTTAACAGACAGTAGCTTTTCAGGGACTATTTTGTGAAAACCTCACAGAGCCCAGCCTGGGGCCATTCTCAGGGTTTCTGTTTACTGATTTTCAATTGATTGTTGAGGCTGCAGAGGGAGGGGCAGCCTCTGACTCTGATTACCCAGTGAAGAAACCCAGTCCTAGGGCTGGCGCCCGAGCTGGGTGACTTTTCCCTGGGTGGAGCTGAGTCTGGCAGGTCATGCCGCCGTTAAGTTCTTGTGACCTGCTAAATGACTCATTTTATTCCAAGGCCTGAGTTGGATCTAGCAGCTCCTCCGAGCTTTGTCAGCATCCAAGATGGAGATCACCGGTGCTGGTGGGGGGAGGGGTGGCATTCCCTCCTCTGCTCCCTGAGAAGGAGTGAGGACATCAGGCTTCTACTCACGCAGAGTCTTAGTTCCTGGGTCGTCTCTGGTCTGTGAACTGCAGGATGAAGATGTCTGCTCCTTGTCGGTACTTGCTGGTTTTGAGTAGAATCTGCTGCCCTGGTGCATCTGGCTCCTTTGTCCTGGATTCTCTGTTGCTTAGGTATGGCTCATGCACTCGCCCGCTGCCGCCACAGCTGCCGCCGCCACCGCAGCTGCTGGCAATCGCTCAGAAGTGTCTTCTTGCCTGGGTTTCCTTCTCTGGCCTAACTCTGTCCTGTGATGGCACACTTGGTGTAATTCTCTGGCTGAGGACTGTTCACTGGAATTCTAAAACTGCTATCTATGCGAGAGCTTACTTAGACTCCAGCTTCTCCTCCGCCATCTTCCCGGACTCCCCCTACTATAGAATTTCAATGAACGTCCTGGGTCTGAAGTAAGATATATAATACATACGCTAATCTGCATATTTCTCATAACATGTAATCAATTTAATACATGTTATAAGTGTAATAATAGTTAATAAAATAATGAATGAATAATACAAAAAATAAAATAAATGCACTCACAGCAAATTGCAATAAACATAATTATGTAGATATTAATCATTATTTCAAATGTGGATGAATATCACATTAACAGGGCTGGGGATTGAATTCAGGCCAAGGGAACAGGGCTGAATTGCTTGTCTTCAAAGAGGGTGAGTTTCCCCTTCCCCCCAGTGAATTAGAGTTACCCAGACTCTGAGTTCCATTGCCAGGCCTGGCAGAAAACAAACTGCATGAATTCCAAGACAGGGAGCTTATTAGTATTGTATGTATGTATATATGTATGTATGGGACTTGAACTCTGGCCTTGGGAGCTGTCCTTGTGCTCTTCAGCTCAAGGCGAGTGCTATAATGCTTGATCCACAGCACCACTTCTGGTTTTCTAGTGGTTTATTGGAGATAAGTGTCTCACAGACTTTCCTGCCTTGGCTGGCTTTGAACCGTGATGTTCAGATCTCAGCGTCCTGAGTAGCTGAGATTACAGGCGTGAACCATAGCTGATGCCAGGCTATTTTTAATTAATTATTTATTTATTTTTATTATTATTATTTTTTTGCCCAGCACTGGGCTTGAACTCATATCGTGGCAACTCTGCTCAGCTAACATCAACCTAGGCTTGGATGGTGCAGCCTCTGGACCCACAGCCCATCCTGGGATACTAGGCCTCGGGGCTGACAGGAAAGCAAAATGAAAACAGCACCAATAAAAAAAAATCCAGGAACCACCTACGGATGGCAGTTCCTTGGTTTTCCTTCCTTGCATGTTGACCATCCCTGGTCCAAATAACATTGCTGCTACCTGTAGGCCACCTGGCATTGCTGAAGGCTGACAGGCTGTCAGCGAAGCCATAGGCCAACCTGGACACCTAAGGCCCTGAGTTTGAATCCCAGTCATGCTACATACAAAGGGCTGGAGAGCCTAAGAAACTATTGTTTGTCCATAGGAACGCCAGAGAAATATGATCAATGTCATGGTTGGATGAGTAGTTCATCAATCAGTCTAGTATAAATTTAGACCCAATAATCACAGAACACAGATTGATTTCAATTCATAGTTTATTATGCATTAGAAGAATACTATTCATTAAATGGAGTCCTCACTAAACACCTGAGAATCTGTACGAATGTAGTATATGTCATTTAATTCCACATAGACATCACTGGCAGTATCAAAATATCTAAATACATATTTATCTGTATACCAGATAAATATATATATCTATATATCTGTTTTATATATATCTGTTATATATACCAGATAGAAAGGTACTGCTATTTTGGCCAAACCTGTGGCTCCATCCTAGGTCATGGGATCCACTTGGCAGCTGAATGGGCTAGAGGCTGCCATGCTGACACTCACCCATTCATGAATTGGGACTTCTAGGCCCTCAGTTAAGGTACCAGCATTGCCAAATATTTCATCTTGGAGTAAGAATCCAAGTGAGACACCTGTTTTCCATTTCTGTGCACTTGCTGAGTGTCAGGTATGATGTACATAATATGTATGCAAAGCTACATGCTACAGAATAGATTGGAATAAATGTAATAAATGATATAGGTGCACTCACAGTCCATAAAATAAATATTAATTCAATCAATCAATAATAATGTGTAATGAATCACTACAACAAACATGATACAGACTGAATATATAGATGTAAATATAAATAACATTTAAAATGTCTATAAATGTTATATTTTTCGGGCTAGTGCTTGAATTCAGGCCTAGGGAAGAGCTGAGAAGTTCATGCATAATTCATATAGGAAATGATAGGCAAGAACTCTGGCACAACAATTATTTTTAATTAAGACTTTTTTTTTAATTATTTTTAATTAAGACGAAATGTGACAATAATAATTGCATTCAGGAAATCGAGTCATTAGGAAAGATCCAAGAATTGGTAGTCACATGGTAGATAGGATTCCAACACAGCTTGTCACATCTTCTCTATACAAATAGGTATTTATTAGCATACAAGCTTCAGCTTATGAATGGATAAATATGGTGCACAAACCCCATCCCGAAGCTCACTCTCAGGTCCTTGGTAGGACCTAGATCCTTAGTAGCTCAAAAGATGTTGTGCTCATATGGACTCATTAGAAATATGGGCCTGCTAGGCCCAGAGTTCAACTCCCAGCAATGCCAAAAGGTTCATCCTGATGTGAGAAACTAATCCTTACAACTCTTTTCCTGTCTTGTGAAAGTCCTGGGCCTCATCGAGGATGGAAAATGCTATATATGCAACTCTATAGCCATGGGAATAGGTTGTCATCCATGGCAAAACAGATATACCTGTCACCATACTCAATAAAATACACAATACATCCATGAATAAGACTCAAAATTAAAAAAATAACTACATTGAAAGCAAAATGCATACCACACCTGTATGTAAATAGAGATCCTATTTTAAAAAAAGGTAAGCTTGTTATTTTGTCCACTGCTGGAACTTCAAATCAGGCCCTGGACCAGGCCTGACATTCTAGTCTTCAGGGATGATGAGGTTTCCCTTCCCTCACAGTGCAACAGGGTTACCCAGATCTGAGTTCAAATCCCAGGTCTGACAAAAGATTCATCCTGATGTTACAAGCCAGTCATTGCGCCTGATTTCCTCGAATGTGGAAGTCCTGGGTCTCAGCTAGGATGGAGAATGAATGCATAGGCAAGCTTATAACAATGGGAACAGGGCATCATCCATGTCAGCAGAGTTATACCTGTCACCATACTCAGTAAAATACACAATACCTCCATGTATTAGACACAAAATAAGGAGGAGTGCACGGAACTCAAGATGCTATCCACACATATATGGCAATACATATCCTATGTTTCAAGTATGAATTTATGCCTATCCTGGCCCTCACTGGGGCACAACCTCAGGTCTTGAGAATGACTTAGCTCCTTAGTTGCTAACAGGCCGGTGTCCTCACCTTGACTCTTTTGCCAATTCGGCCTGTTAGGCTCTCAGTTCAAATCCCAACACTGCCAAAACATGAATCCTGATGTGAGAAGCCCATTGATCCACCTCTTTTCCTGTCTCGAGAATGTCTTGAGTCTCAGCTAGGATGGAGAAGCAGTAGGAAGCTCTATAGAAATGGGCATAGGTTGCCATCCAAGTCAACACAGTTATATCTGTCATCATATGCAATAAAATATAAAATGCATCTCTGACTAAGACACACAATAAAAAGAACAACTACACTGAAAACATGATGCATTCCACACATGTATGTAAATAGAGATCCTATGTGTAGCATAGGTGGGCATATGATTTTTGCCTGAGCTGGGGCTTCAATTCAGCCCTGGGACCAGGCCTGACCTTGTAGTCTTCAACGATAGTGAGCTTCTCCTTCCCCCACAGTGCAAAAGAGTTACCTAGACCTGATTTCACATCCATCTCTGGCAGTAAAATGGCGCGAATTCTGAGCTAGGGTGCTTCATTCATAATTTTTCAATTTTTTAATATTTTTTTCCAGACCTGGGGCTTGAACTCAAGTTGTGGCAAATCTGCCTCGGGTCCGATCATCCTAGGCTGCAGCCTCTAGGCCCACAGCCCATCCTCGGATCCTAGGACCCCAGGGTTGTAGGAAAAAATAAAAAGCCAGTGGAGAAAAAAATGTCAGGAAGTTCCAACTGGCATTTTTAGGTTTATTTTCATTTGAATGTTGACCATGGTAAGAACGAACCGGGTGGACTGCAGATTGAAGGTGACCTGATGTGGCTGAAGGCCTGCTGGCTGTCGGGGGAGCCACAGGATGACCGGGCAACGGAGGCCCCGAAGTCGAATCCTGGTCAGCCATCCTACATTGAGGGAATGGCAGGAGTTCCTGAGATACTCAATTCCGGACCTATGAAGAGCCATGAAATATGACCAATCTCTTCCTTGAATGAGTAGTTCCTAAGGATTCGAGTAGGAAATGATAGTCAAGACTCATGGGGTATCAATTATTTTTAGTGAAGAGTTGATGAAGTGTGACCATAATCATCACAGTCATTAAATGGAGGCATTGGGGAAGATCCAAGAATCGGTAGTCACAGGGTAGATTGGATTCAATCACAGCTCTCCATCTCTCCTACTCTATACAGATAAGTACTTATTTGCTTACTACCTTCAGCTTATGAATGGATGACTATTGTGCTCCCCCTGCCTTACCCCTGGGACTCGATCTCAGGTCCTGGGAATGGCCTAGCTCCTTAGTGGCTCACAGGCTGGTGTGCTTATGTGGACCCATTCACCTATTGGGCCTGCTAGGTGCTGAGTTCAGATCCTAGCAGTGCAAAAATATTCATCCTGTCAGAAGCCAGATGTTGGACCTGTTTTCCTGTGTGAGTCCTGGGGTTCAGCTAGGATGGAGAATGCATGGGCCACCATGTGACCATGGGAAAAGGTTGTCATCCATGTCAGCCCAGTTACACCTGTCATATATACTCAAGAACATACATAATACATCCATGAAGAGCATAAAAAATAGAGAGGATAACTACACTCAATGCATGAAGCAGTCCACACACGGCTGTGAATATACATCCCATGTTTCAATGATGGATTGAGGACTCTTGTGGCCTCCCTGGGGCTTGATCTCAGCTCCTGGGAACAGCCCAGCTCCTTAGTGGCTCACAGGTTGGTTTGTTCATGTGGACCCATTGGGCAGTTGGGCCTCCTAGGCCTCGAATTCGAATCACAGAACTTCCAAAAATTCACCCTGATGTGAGAAACCATTCGTTGCACCTGTTCTTCTGTGCTGTGCAAGTTCTGGGTCGCAGCTAGAATGGAAAATGCATAGGCAACTCTATACTCATGGGAATAGCTTGTCATCCAGGTCACCACAGTTATATCTGTCATCCTATACTCAAGAAAATACACAATATATCAATGAGTAAGACACC
Source organism: Dipodomys spectabilis (assembly GCF_019054845.1). Classification (NCBI taxonomy): domain Eukaryota; kingdom Metazoa; phylum Chordata; class Mammalia; order Rodentia; family Heteromyidae; genus Dipodomys; species Dipodomys spectabilis. The sequence goes on along the minus strand of NW_024872372.1, from coordinate 7,899 downwards.
AGATAAAGACAATAACTACACTGAACCCAAGATGCCGCCCACCCATGTATGGAAATAGAGATCCTCTGTTTAAATTCTGAATTTATGACTACGATAGCGCCCACTGGGGCTTGATCTCAGGTTCCAGGAAAGACCTAGATGCTTAGTGGCTCATGTGCTGGTGTGCTCACCATGCCTCATCCACCACTTGAGCCTGCTAGACCTTGAGTTCAAATCCCAGTACTACCAAAAGATTCATCCTGATATGAGAAGCCAATGGTTGCACAAGTTTTCCTATGTTGTGAAAGTCCTGGGTCTCAGCTATAATGGAGTATGCTATGTAGGCAACTCTGTATTCATGGGAATTGGTTGCCAGCAATGTCAGCATAGTTATAACTGTTATCACACTCAGTAAAATACATATTGCATCTATGAATAAGACACGAAATCAAGAGAATGAGTACACTAAATGCAAGATGCCGCCCACCCATGTATGGAAATATAGCTCCTGTCTTTAAATTATGATTTCATGTGTATATTGACCCTAACGGGGCAGGAGCTCAGGTCCTGGGAATGGTCTAGCACCTTAGTGGCTCACAAGCTGGTGTTCTCACCTTGACCCATTCCCCAATTCTGCCTGCTAAGCTCTGAGTTCAAACCCCAGCACAGCCAAAAGATACATCCTGATGTGAGAAACCAATGGATCCACATGATTTCCTGTCCTGTGAACGTCCTGGGCTTCATCGAGGATGGAGAATGCTATATGTGCAACTCTATAGCCATGGGAATAGGTTGTCATCCATGGCAAAACAGATATACCTGTCACCATACTCAATAAAATACACAATACATCCATGAATAAGACTCAAAATTAAAAAAATAACTACATTGAAAGCAAAATGCATACCACACCTGTATGTAAATAGAGATCCTATGTTTAAAAAAGGTAAGCTTCTTATTTTTTCCACTGCTGGAACTTCAAATCAGGCCCTGGACCAGGCCTGACATTCTAGTCTTCAGGGATGATGAGCTTTCCCTTCCCCCACAGTGCAACGGGGTTACCCAGACCTGAGTTCAAATCCCAGGCCTGACAAAAGATTCATCCTGATGTCAGAAGCCAGTCATTGCGCCTGATTTCCTCGAATGTGGAAGTCCTAGGTCTCAGCTAGGATGGAGGATGAATGCGTAGGCAACCTTATAACAATGGGAATAGGTCGTCATCCATGTCAGTACAGTTATATCTGTCACCAAACTCAGTAAAGTTCACAATACCATCATGAATTAGACATAAATTAAGGAGAAGAAATGCACCGAATGCAAGATGCTGCCCACACATATATATCAATACAGATCCTATATTTCAAGTATGAATTTATGTCTATCCTGGTCATCCCTGGGGCTCATTGTCAGGTCCTAGGAATGGCCTAGCTCCTCAGTTGTTCACATGCTGGTTTCCTCACCTTGACTCTTTCAACAATTGGGCCTGCTAGGCTATCAGTTCAAATCCCAACATTGGCAAAGTCTCAAGGACTTTCCTGCCTGGCTGGTTTTGAACTATGATCCTCATATTTCAGCCTCCTGAGTAGCTAAGATTATAAGCATGAGATCCCAGCACCTGGCTCTATGTCTCATTTTAGATGTTCAAGAAATGGAGTACATGATTAAGACCTGCCAAGAAAGTCCACATGACTATCTTTGTGAAGTACCTGTCACAAATTAGTAAAAACTTTTCATATGACTTCAAAACCTAACCCAGAGCTGATTTTGGGAGTAATGGAAAGTCTTTAGGGATGAAAATTATGGAGTTCATTGAGTGCCAGAACATGCTTCTCTATATTGAACCTGATGAGATGCATGGTGCATATAGACCTGCTCTGTCTCCCATAGTTGAACAATCCCTGAGATATTTGGAGCATTTTGATCAAAAAGATGAGTAGCAATATTTTGAATGTGGTGTAAAAAAAGAAGATTTTTTTTTCAGTCACAGACAATATTCTTTAGACAAAGTTGGGCCTATGTGGGACAGCTTTCCTATAACCATGATGAATATAGGGAAGACTATAGTAAGTGTCCTCTCTTTGTCCAAGAAATACTTCAGGGACAGAGGAAAACATCCGAATGCCCTGAATAAGGAAAAACATTCTACATAAGAAGTACAGTCACTACTCATCAGATAATATTCACAAGAGAGAATCCTTATCAGGTAATGAATGTGAAAAACCTATCAGTAGGGAAATTCACCTTATAAAATTCCAGAGCAAATATGCAGAGGAGAACACCAATGAGTATATAAAATGAAAAAAATTATATCTCTCGGAAGTCAGACCTCACTTTCCCACCTCAAATGCTCACAGAAGACAAGCCTTATGAATATGAGGATCGGACAGTTTCCACCCAGAAGTCAACTTTCAGCATGTATCAGAGAGCTCATACAAACGAGAGAACTTATGAATGCAACAAATGTGGCATGTCTTTCTGGCTAAAGTCATACCTCACTTTTCATCAGATAATATATACAGGAGAAAAACCTTATGAATGTAACAAATGTGGATAATCTTTCACCAGAAGGCACTACTTACTATCCATCAGAGAAGACACAGAAGGGAGAAATCCTATGATTTTAACAGGTGTGGAGAGTCCTTTACCAAGAAGACAGTCCTTACCGTTCATCAGAGAAGACACACAGGAGAAAGACCTTATGATTATATCACGTATGTAAAGTCTTTCATCCAAAAGGCAGACCTTCACATCCATCAGAGAATCCACAGTGTAGAGACACTTTATGAATATTTTGAGTATGTAATACCCTTCACCTGGAAGGAAGCTGTTACTAATCATCAGAGAAAAATCACAGGAGAGACATCTTATATATGTATCGAGGTTGTAACGGTTTTCACCTGGAAGACAACTTTTACTGATCATCAGAAAAGACACAAGTAAGAAAAACCTTATGAATGTATCTCACCGAGAAGGCACACATTACACTCCATCAGAGAACACACAGGAGAAAAACTTTATGAATACGAAAAATATGTAAAGTCTGTCACTCAGATGGCACCACTTACTGTCCATCAGATATGGCACACTGGACAGAAACCGTATGATTGTAACGTGTGTAAATTCTTTCACTTGGAAGGTACACCTTAATAAACGTCAGAGAACACATACAGGATAGAAACCATATGAATGTGTCCAGTGTGAAAAATCTTTCACCCATAAGGCAAAACTTACTTAACACAAACAGAAGACACACAGGAGAGAAACCTTATGAATGTGTTCTGTGTGAAAAATCTTTTACTGAGAAGGCAGACCTTAACGTCCATCAAAAACACACACACAAGAAAGAAAGCTTCTGAATGTATTAAGTGTGGAAAGTCTTTACCCGGAAGCAGAACTTACTGATCATCAGAGAAGACACACAGGAGAGAAATTTTGTGAATATAACAGGTGTGAAATATCCTTCAACCAGAGTCCAGACTTCAGTAAGCATAATGGAATTCAAACAGGTGAGAAATTTTAGGACTGTAATAAAGGTGGAAAGTCTTTCACCTGGAAGAAAACTCAGTTTGCATCAGAGCACCAACACAGGAGAGAAGTCTCATGAATGCAGCAACTTTACAGCCCTTTACCCAGAAGGCTCAGCTGAGCGTTCTTCACTGAACATTCAAATGAGAGAAATTCTATGAATGCAACAAATGTTTTTTTTTTTTTTTTAATTCATCCCTCTGTTTGCATCAGAAACACACAGGAGAAAACACGTTCACGTTAATTTATAGAACACACACAGGAGAGAAACCTGATGAACATTACCAGTGTGTAGAGACTTTCATCTGGGAGGCACACCTCATTGTTGATCAGAGAACTGACATATAGGAGAAAGAAACATAATGAATGGAACAAATGTTCAATGACATTTAGTCTGAAGTCAGTCCTCAGTGAAATTGAGAAAATCCACGACAAAAAACGTAAATACAACAAATATAGAAACACATTCAGCAAAAAGTATATCTCAACAGGTATCAAAGACTTGGACACATGACAGAATCTCCGTAAAAGTAAGCATTAGAGGAAGTCTATAGACTGGATGTCCACCTTCAGCAAGCATTGGAACATTAACACAGAAAAGAAACCCAATGTGGGAAATTTGTTGTCACAGATCTCCGTAATTTATAAAGAGAAATCTTTCATTGCAGAGGTAACCTAGGTGTAATGGGAAATCTTTCTTTACTCTTAAGCATTCACCGAACCAAGAATTCTTATTCTTTCATTGTTTTGAGTAGGATATATATACTTGAATATTATTCAAAGGATTTGGACACAAGTGATGAGCATTATTACTTTCAGGCATGCAGAGTGATTAAAAGCATAAAGTTGTTGACTTGTTTCTCTATAATAAGCAATGACTTCTCATGTTAATTTTATAAACTCTTCTCAGAAATAAGAGTTCCAGCCCTTTGAGACTGGAGTCAGATGATCACCAAGTGCTTTGGGGAACAATAGATGTGAAAAGACTGTCCTGAGTTAAGCCCAGGACATGAGAGCAAAGATTTCTCCACTGCTCCCCTAAAGTCTCCACAGTATGTGTGGTCCATCCCTCATAACACAGATGACACTACTTCCAGTTCAGTTTTTGAATGGAAGATCTTGTTTATTACAAAATGTGCACGAGCCTAAAATCTGTCTGGACACCATTTATCTCTAGATCATTCATATAACATTCAAAGAACATGGAAGTACAGATATTTGGGAACACATTTTCTTTGTGTGCGGACATAAATCTTACAATTTAAACTCAGAGTCTAGGAACTGCCCTTAAACATTTTGGCTCAAGGCTATTGCTCTACCACTTGAGCCATAGATCCACTTTGGGTTTCTTTGGATGGTGAATAAAAAGAAGAGAATTCTGCATTTGGTTATGGATGAGTAACACCAAAATGATTTCAGTGCTTAATTAATCCCTGGAGATGAGCCACTTGTAATTGACTCACTCTTAACTTATTCTGATGTTCTGTTGAGTGAGTTATAATAAAACATCAGTATGGATGATGGAAGAGCTTGATTTTTCTCACTCGTCTGGAGGATGAAAGTGGAGTTGTTAGGAAGATGAGTATCTCTCTATCACCACTGCTGTCCCTTAATCTCGCTCTCTTCCGATAACTTATCAAATCACTATTAAAAATAGTTTTGGTAAAAATTCTGATAGCAATGTAAAAAATTAGAAACTTGGTAAAAGAGAAACTTGTTAGATGATGGTTGCAAAAATCCAAGGGATGAGAGAGACATAGATAGAGATAGGACTCTGCTAGATGTTTAGTAGGGTAAAATTCAAGTAAAAAGAGATCCTCATCACTTTCTATTGCATAGATAAGTACATGCAGCAATTTGATACAATATTATATTCCATGTTTTCTTGATGCATTGATTTTCTATCTAACACCTGGAACACATATATTTGTTGACTTATTTGCAGTCATTTGCAATCTCATGAAAGACCATGGAAGGTAGTCCATTTAGTGAAATAACCACGCAGAGAAAGCCATTGAACAATCTCAACAAAAATGGAAACTGTCAAAAATAGAACCAATTTCTTAATGAAGTTGAGAGAAGAATAAATGCTACCAGAGTCATGGAGAGATTGGTCCATTTCTACTTGATTCTCTGTTCAAGATTTTGGTATTATTCATCTGTTGGTCAAATTGACGCAAGTAAGATTGTGCTTTTGAAGGGTTTCCAGTGTGGTATGCACTTATGTATCACAGAGGAGTTATGTGGTCAAATGCCTTCATTTGGAGAGTTCACATAGAAAGAACAGACCAGATAGAGAGAATGGTGACAGAAATCACAGAATTGCAGCCTGATGTCTTTGATTTGAATTGAACATGGAATCTGCAATGTACTCTGTGCCAAAGATCCATGATAGACTGTGGAAATGTTACCCCTGTCTATGTTATTCACATTGGATAAACCTGGGAAAAGACAGGTGAACCTTAACCGGTCTTCCTTTATGTGGTTATGTAATTTGGAACTCATATATAATGTCTATGTTTTCCAATGCAACCTCTTTACAACTGTCAATAGTATTAATAATGCTGTAGTTATCCTGAATGTGCCAATATCTATTTAGGATCTATTTACATTCCTTGTTTCCTTACTTCTTTCCATTCCTCCTTCCTTCTTGTCTCTATGTATATCAAGAATTGGATTGCTAGATAATAAGCTAGTTATGCTTTTAATTTTTAGAGTGCTTTTCATACTGTTTCCCAAGGCAACTGCACTATTTCATATTTCTACCAGCAGAGAACAAAGGTTCCATTATTTTGTTGGTCGTGGGGCTTGAACTCTTGGCCGGGGTGCTGTCCCTCAGTTCTTTAGCTGAAAGCTAGTGCTCTACCACTTTAGCCATAGTGGCACTTTTGGTGTTTGGTGGTTTATTGGAGATAAGAGTTTTACAGACTTTCCTGGCCAGGCTGGCTTTGCTCCATGATCAGACCTCAGCCTCCTGAGTAGCTAGGATTACATGCAAGATCCACCAGTGCCCAGCATTCAGCATCCTTTTATTTATTTTTATGGTAGGCAACCTAAGGAGTCATTGACATTTTACTTACATTTTCCTACTGCTTAGTAATATTGAGCATATTTTCATACATTTGGTAGCCACATACAAAGATTTATGTATCTTTGTAAAAACGGTGAATTTCAGTGTTTTTCTCATTGTGTGTTCAACTTAGTCTGCCATAACAAAATAGTATACAGTGAGTTAATTAAAGAAAAAATTTATTTCTTATAGTTCTGAAAGCTTGAAAGCTCAAACCAGTATGCTTGTGTGACTGGGTTCTGACGAAGGATCTGTTTTAGGTTTGTAGATGGCCTATATCTCATTGTGTATCTACATGAAATCTTGGTATGTTCATGACTGGGAAAGGAGAAACAGTTGAGATGGAAAGGATCTTTCTTTCCTTTTTCTGTGAAAGTTAAATTCATTTGGGGCCTCACCTCCATGATGTCATCTTACCCTAATTACCTACCAAAGGCTCCATCTCCAAATAATATTTTGAAGATTGGGAATTCAACTTACAATTTTGGAAGAATGAAATGCAATCCATAGTACCCATTTTTAAGTTAATCATCATCACCATCATCATCATCATCATCATCATCATCATCATCATCATCATCATCATCATCATCATCATCGTCAGTCCTGACAGTTGCCTTGAGTGTTGTCTCTGACTGACCTCTTCAACTCAAGGTGAGCACTCTACCAATTGAACCACAGCACCACTTCCTATTTCTGCTGCTTAATTGGAAATAAGAGTCTCACAAACTTACGTGCCCAGGTTGGCTTTCAGTTCTATTTGAGGTTTTATACTTTTCATTATAGAAGTCTTTTACTTCATTAGTTAAGCACAATCTTAAGCTAATTTTTTGAGACTATTGTGATTTTTTTGATTTCTTTTCCAGACTGTTCATTGTTTGCAGACAAGCTAATGATTTTTACATGTTGATCATATATTCTGGCACATTTCCAATAGCATTTACCAGATCTAGTATTTTTCTGTATAAATTTTTAGGATCTTTTAAATACAGGATCATGTTATCTGTGAACAAGCATAATTTAAAAGTTTTCTTCCCTTTTGACCTATTTATTTCTTTCTCTTTGTTTATTTCTGTGGCTTGATTGCATTCAATATGGGAAAAAGGTGAAAAAATAGACATTTGTGTCATTCCTGCTATTAGCAGAAATGATTTAATTTTTCACATATACCCATAATCCTATCGAGATATATACCCAGTATCACTAGTTTCTTCAAGGCTTTTATGATAAAAGAATCCTGACTTTGGCTGGGCATTGGTGGCTCACACTTGTAATCTTGACTTCTCAGTAGGCTGAGCTCTGAGGATCACAGTTCAAAGCCAGCC